>NC_090177.1:47837352-48026237 GCF_024679245.1 Pseudorasbora parva | reverse complement strand
GCCGGCTCCCCTGCCGCTGCGTCATTGTGTCATCGCTTCTCGGCCTTTTGGCTAAGATCAAGTGTAGTATCTGTTCTTATCAGTTTAATATCTGATACGTCCCCTATCCGGGGACTGCATATTAAATTGATTTTTGGCACATGGAGCCGGAACCGGCGCTTGCTCCGTCCACTCCACGCATCGACCTGGTATTGCAGTGCCTCCAGGAACGGTGTGCTTCCCCTTTTTGGGGACTGCGAATTGTTGTGACTAATAGAAGAACCAACAACACCACTGGAATTTTTTTTGTCAGAGAATACAGAAATACGCAGGAAGCGCATACAGAATGACGATGAGGTGACGCAACGATGACCGTGCGAGAAAGCAGCAAGCTGCGGTCATATGAGCATAGGGAAAAAAGAAGAACAAAAGCGTCGGTTGCCGGCCGGCTGACTCATCACCGTCACAGCACGTTTTTTGATGTCCCTCTTATTTGAGAGTCTTTACCAACGAGCTGATGAGTCGAATCAGGGGTTTGTGTTGGATGGATTAGGGACACCTGATTCAAATCAAGGTCACGCACGCACGCACGCAGCAGTCAAGCAATGGAAGGTGCCCCGTCCTTCCTTTTCTTGGGGGAGGGGAAGGTCACCGTGTTTGAGGATGGCGAAGGGGGATAGGGCGCCTCTGCCTGGAGGCCAGGCAACTCATACTTACCTGGCAGGGGAGACACCATGATCAGGAAGGTGGTTCACCCAGGGCGAGGCTCGGCCATTGCACTCCGGTTGTGCTGACCCCTGCGAATTCCCCAAATGTGGGAATCTCGACTGCATAATTTATGGTAGTGGGGGACTGCGTTCGCGCTCTCCCCTGTACACACTGGTTAAAAGCAGATAGCGTGGAGGGAAAAAGCGTGCGGTTCTTGACGCTTGTGGCGCCGCCCACTGCCCCAAAGGGTGAAGTTGCACCAGTTTTGTTATGTTTCTGTCTCTTTCTGCTGTGTCAGCCAGTGACCCGGAGAGTTCAGAGAACTGAACTGCGTTTGTTTTCATCGAGGTTGTCGAAACCTGCGACCGGTTTGCCGAATGTGGTTTTTCCCACAAACTTTGATATTCAACGGACGAGTTGATTGACAGCAGTGGTCCCAAAGGCAAAGTTGTTCGGATGGAGGTTTTCTGTCGTATGGTACGACTGTCTCGTGCGCGTGCTGTGAAAAAGCACGCGACATACGTTCGCCTATAGCCGCTCTCATGTTGTTGCTTTTTCATTTTAAAGCGCCACTAGGTGGCCATTCACCGCGTCCTTTCTCGCCTGACCCCAGACTGAGCCCGTGCACGGGTGTACCGGCTTGGGTGAAATTGTCTCGTTCCGTCCAAGAGCTATAGCCGTTCTAGCAGACCCCGCCTCGCCCAGCCCGTAGGTTTCGGCCTGCCGCCGCCAAGCTGAATCGAAATTCCCACTTTTTTTCCGATCTGGACGGACAGTCAGACTCCAGAGAATCTTTCTGCACTGGTTTGGGCCAGATCGGGCAAAAGACCTAGGACTAGTGTGCAAAAGTAGGTTTTTCACAAAATCCCAAATACCCGAAAATTTCGCCAGCGCAACCTTCGAATCCGAGGCATGCGTCTCGCTCGGCTCGAGCCAAGGATTCCGATGATATAAGACACTTGGTTCTGCGGCGTGCGGTTTGGGAGCTACGAGCCATTTCGTGCCGGGCCCATCGGGGGGCCAGCCTTGGTGATGTTGTAGAGCGAGTGGCTAGTACCATCCCTCAAAGTTTCAGGTCTCTACGACGTAAGGCCTTTGCCAACCCTCCCCCCCTCACCGCTTCCCAGATGGGCGTCGCCTTTGCCGGCTCCCCTGCCGCTGCGTCATTGTGTCATCGCTTCTCGGCCTTTTGGCTAAGATCAAGTGTAGTATCTGTTCTTATCAGTTTAATATCTGATACGTCCCCTATCCGGGGACTGCATATTAAATTGATTTTTGGCACATGGAGCCGGAACCGGGGCTTGCTCCGTCCACTCCACGCATCGACCTGGTATTGCAGTGCCTCCAGGAACGGTGTGCTTCCCCTTTTTGGGGACTGCGAATTGTTGTGACTAATAGAAGAACCAACAACACCACTGGAATTTTTTTTGTCAGAGAATACAGAAATACGCAGGAAGCGCATACAGAATGACGATGAGGTGACGCAACGATGACCGTGCCACAGAGAAAGCAGCAAGCTGCGGTCATATGAGCATAGGGAAAAAAGAAGAACAAAAGCGTCGGTTGCCGGCCGGCTGACTCATCACCGTCACAGCACGTTTTTTGATGTCCCTCTTATTTGAGAGTCTTTACCAACGAGCTGATGAGTCGAATCAGGGGTTTGTGTTGGATGGATTAGGGACACCTGATTCAAATCAAGGTCACGCACGCACGCACGCAGCAGTCAAGCAATGGAAGGTGCCCCGTCCTTCCTTTTCTTGGGGGAGGGGAAGGTCACCGTGTTTGAGGATGGCGAAGGGGGATAGGGCGCCTCTGCCTGGAGGCCAGGCAACTCATACTTACCTGGCAGGGGAGACACCATGATCAGGAAGGTGGTTCACCCAGGGCGAGGCTCGGCCATTGCACTCCGGTTGTGCTGACCCCTGCGAATTCCCCAAATGTGGGAATCTCGACTGCATAATTTATGGTAGTGGGGGACTGCGTTCGCGCTCTCCCCTGTACACACTGGTTAAAAGCAGATAGCGTGGAGGGAAAAAGCGTGCGGTTCTTGACGCTTGTGGCGCCGCCCACTGCCCCAAAGGGTGAAGTTGCACCAGTTTTGTTATGTTTCTGTCTCTTTCTGCTGTGTCAGCCAGTGACCCGGAGAGTTCAGAGAACTGAACTGCGTTTGTTTTCATCGAGGTTGTCGAAACCTGCGACCGGTTTGCCGAATGTGGTTTTTCCCACAAACTTTGATATTCAACGGACGAGTTGATTGACAGCAGTGGTCCCAAAGGCAAAGTTGTTCGGATGGAGGTTTTCTGTCGTATGGTACGACTGTCTCGTGCGCGTGCTGTGAAAAAGCACGCGACATACGTTCGCCTATAGCCGCTCTCATGTTGTTGCTTTTTCATTTTAAAGCGCCACTAGGTGGCCATTCACCGCGTCCTTTCTCGCCTGACCCCAGACTGAGCCCGTGCACGGGTGTACCGGCTTGGGTGAAATTGTCTCGTTCCGTCCAAGAGCTATAGCCGTTCTAGCAGACCCCGCCTCGCCCAGCCCGTAGGTTTCGGCCTGCCGCCGCCAAGCTGAATCGAAATTCCCACTTTTTTTCCGATCTGGACGGACAGTCAGACTCCAGAGAATCTTTCTGCACTGGTTTGGGCCAGATCGGGCAAAAGACCTAGGACTAGTGTGCAAAAGTAGGTTTTTCACAAAATCCCAAATACCCGAAAATTTCGCCAGCGCAACCTTCGAATCCGAGGCATGCGTCTCGCTCGGCTCGAGCCAAGGATTCCGATGATATAAGACACTTGGTTCTGCGGCGTGCGGTTTGGGAGCTACGAGCCATTTCGTGCCGGGCCCATCGGGGGGCCAGCCTTGGTGATGTTGTAGAGCGAGTGGCTAGTACCATCCCTCAAAGTTTCAGGTCTCTACGACGTAAGGCCTTTGCCAACCCTCCCCCCCTCACCGCTTCCCAGATGGGCGTCGCCTTTGCCGGCTCCCCTGCCGCTGCGTCATTGTGTCATCGCTTCTCGGCCTTTTGGCTAAGATCAAGTGTCTTGTCGAACGGTTGAGACTGCGATCGCCTCTTTAAGGTTTCCTGGCTCGAGAGCTTCTGGTGTCCCGAGCCGTACAACTTTTTAGAGGGAGAGTGACCCTGCTGGTTTTACAGGTTAGCAGTTTTAAGGTAAGACTTTTAGTCTTTTATCTATTTATTGTATTTATTGTTCTTTTACGTTTTTTTTTAGGCTGTCGGTGCCTCCACCATGTCGGCTGCTCGTGCCGGCATGCGGAGGCACCACAGCGTGCGATTTTTATTTAGAGAGGTGGAGGGTAAGCTCCTGGGGTTGTCTCGTTTAGACTTCTCCAGGAAGCTCATCCAAAAAACCCTCAATTTTAATGCCAGTGATTTAAATTGTTTAATGACTCTGCCCCTGAACAAAGGTTTCGATGTCAGTTTTAGATCTGCTTCCTTGTTGCAAGATTTCTGGCAACGATTTGAGCATTGCAAGACCCAGTTCTCCATGTTCAATGTTGAGAAACTTTCTGACAATTCTATTAAAACAGTGATTGTTAGAATGTTCAATGAAACAGTGAGTGGAGATGATGTTGCTGTATGGCTGGGTAGATTTTGCACGGTTCGAAGTCCACCAGTCAAGGTGCTTGACGAAGACGGCATCTGGAATTGCGCTTGGAGAGTTCCCATTAAACAGTGGGAAGATCCAAGTGGATTCCAGGGTCTGAGTCATTTACCCTCAATGATTGTGCTGGGAGAGAACCGCGGCTACATTCATTATCAGGGAATGCCCAAATTGTGCCGAAAATGTGGGAAAATGGGACACCTCGCTGAGGCATGCCAAGAAATTGTGTGTAGGAAGTGCAGAGAAATTGGTCACATTTTTGAGGAATGTACCAATGGCAGACGGTGTAATCTCTGTGGAGATGCTAACCATTTCTACAGAGATTGCCCTAAAAGTTTTGCCAACAAGTTGAAAGGGAACAAAAGGGCCGCCCCACCAAAGGAACAATCAAAAGAACAAAGAGAGGAGGAGGCGGGCCCTGAGGTTTTGGCGGGAATTTCACATTCCCAGCCAGCCTCAGGGATTGGACAAGAAGAAAGAAGTGGGGCGGCCACAGGGGCGGAGTCAGAATTCGTTAATGAAAAGGGGGAGGAAGCCACTCCCCAACAAGAAAAAAGCAAAGACAAAATGGAGGAGGAGGAAGATGAAACGGCTTCCTCCCTCTACACCGTATCGGAGGTTAGTGGGGTGGATAGTGGGAGTGAAACCGAGTGTTCACTCCCAAATGCTCAAGTGCAGAAAAGGTCTGCGAGATCTCCTCTGCTTCAAACAGAGGAGAAAAGGCTGCGGGCATCGCATCGGCCAGATAGTTCCTCTTCGGAAGATCTGAACCGTATGTGGCCTGCAGACTCTCCAAATGAAGTCTCCTTTCTGCACTTTAAGCTAAGAACATCGTCACCAAAGGATCCACAAGAGGTTTCCTCTGTGGATTCTGAGGCGGCGAGCACTTGCCCTCCTGACCCCAGTTTATCTGGGGAAAAGGAAAGGCAGGTGCAACAAGAAGTAACATGATTTTAATGCAATTTCTGTAGTCTTTTTATCTGTTTTTATTTTCATCAATGCTTGTATTTTTAACCATACTGCTCATGGCCCTCACTATGTCTACAATCAATGTGAGAAGTGTGAGGTCTACTTTGCGAGCACAGAGTGTTTTATCATGTTTAAATAATTTTAAGTCAGACATCTATTTATTGCAAGAGTGTGCTCTGCCCTTTTTAACCAATTACAGAAAATGGGAAGAGCTGTGGACCAAAGGACCCTCCATCTGGAGTGGCTCCAATTTTAACAGAAATGACGGTGTGGCCATTTTAATAAAAAAATCCCAACATCTTGGTGAAGGGCAGCACTGTGGTGAGGGATGGGCGGGCAATTTTAGTTAATCTGACTTTTTTAGGTAAGGATTTTAATGTTTTAAATTTGTATGGTTACACAAGTAAAAATGACAGATACAAGCTTTTAGAAGATTTGCAGCCCCACATGTTAGGTAGGGCTCCCCTAGTGGTAGCAGGGGATTTTAACTGTGTTTTAACAAAAAAAGATAGGAAAAGGGTAGGAGAAGATTTTAAGGTCGACAAGACATCGGTTTTATTAAATAAATTGGTCAAAGATTTTAAGTTAGTCGACTGTTTTAAAACAATGCATCAGAGAGAGGAGGGCTACACCTGGTTCAGTGGTGATGGCGCCAGAGCCTCTCGTATCGACTATATTTTTACAAGGGACTGCCCGCCAACCGATGCAACATTGACCCCCCTTTTCTTCACTGACCACATGATGGTCTCCTGCACCCTTTCACTACCCACGGGTGTGACAGTAGGGGGAGGGCTGTGGAAGCTGAACTGCTCCCTATTAAAAGATGAGGAAGTGGTTCGAGAGTATAGGGAGCAGTTCAGCCAATGGCAGACCCTCCAAGACTTTTTTGACTCACGAGCACAGTGGTGGGAGATGGTAAAACAAAGGACAGGACATTTTTTTAGAAAAATAGGAAAGGAGAAAAAGAATAAAGAAAAAAGACGCATGATGGGGCTGCAAAAAAGACTGCAGAGATATTTTAACCTTTTAAATAATGGATTGGATTTTAAGGAGGAAATAAAGGAAGTAAAGAAAGAAATGTCAGTTTTATCCGAAACTCAAAGTAAGGGAGTAATTTTAAGATGCAAAGAAAAAGAGATAGAAGAAGGAGAAAAGTGTACAAGATATTTTTTTAAAAAGACTATTTCACGGGGAGGCTCAATAACAATCTTAAAAACTTTTAGAGGGAGGGAGGCAAAAAATATGGAGGACATTTTAGGGGAAATAGAACTTTTTTATAGTGATTTATACAGCCCAAAGAATGTACACAATGGCATCTTAAATGAAGTTTTAGAATTTTTAGAAACAAAGATAAAGAGTCCAAATGTGCTTTTAGCCCAGGATTTTACTCTTTTAGAATTAAATAAATCTCTCAAAAGTTTTAAAAAAGGGAAGTCCCCAGGAATGGATGGACTTCCCTTGGAGTTTTATTTGACTTTCTGGGACATTTTAGCACATGACTTACTGACAGTTTTTAAAGAATTTGAGACTCTCGACAGACTTCCGGACAGCTTTAGAGTAGGGATAGTTTCGCTTTTATATAAAAAAGGAGACAGGACTGACTTGAAGAACTGGAGACCAATCACGCTTTTAAATTTTGATTGTAAACTTTTTAGTAAGATTTTAGCTACACGCATGTCAACTGTTTTAGAGGACGTAATCCACCTGGATCAAGCATGCGCTGTGCCCGGTAGGAAGATCACAGACAGCCTGGTACTGATTAGAGACGCCATCTGTTACGCGAGAGACAGAAACATTCGGCTAGTAGTCCTAAATTTAGATTTTGAAAAAGCTTTTGACCGCATCTCGCACCAGTTCCTTTTTAAGGTACTGGAAAAAATGGGGTTCCCAGGGAGGTTTATAGCTTGGGTGGGACTGCTATACAACAGTCTAGTCAGTAAATTTGCAGTTAATGGGCATTTATCCAAAGCTGTAAACATTCACAGCGGCGTCCGTCAGGGGTGTCCTTTATCTCCCCTACTGTATGTGGCCTGCATTGAGCCACTGGCACAAATCTTGAGAAGGGATAAATGGATTAAAGGACTGGACGTCCCAGGGACTGGTGGACTGACCGCAACCTGTGTTTTATATATGGACGACGTAACCCTTTTAGCGACTGACCTTTTATCAGTACGAAGAGCACTTGACTTGACTGACTGGTACGGTCGGGCCTCGGGCGCTAAGCTCAACAGGAGTAAGTCCGAGGCCCAGCTCTTCGGGCCGTGGGGAAACGTGGACACAGGCGGACTGGATTTGGATTTTAAAGGCAACGACCTGACAGTTTTAGGAGTAAAATTTGACAGAGAGGGTGGAGGACGGGGAAACTGGACTGACATCTTAGGGAAAGTTAGGCAAAGACTGGGGTTTTGGGGACTCAGACAACTGACAATTGAAGGCAAGGTTTTAGTTTTTAAAGCTGTAATTTTACCACTAATTTTACTTGTTTCTTCTGTTTTTAGTCCCCCAAGGCGATTCCTGGCCAACCTGGAGAGGGCGGTATTTTATTTCCTGTGGGGGTCCAAATGGGAACGAGTAAAAAGGGAGGTCTTTAAAAAAAGAAAGGAAAATGGCGGAAAAGGCCTCCCGGACCCCCACTTGTTTTTAGGTAGCCGCTTTACCGCCCTCCACATCGGATATGCGCTGACCCCATCCAGAGAGAATAAGACAGCGGCCATGGCTCGTTTCTGGATGGGGTCCTACCTAAGAAGCATAAAAAAATTTTATCAATCGACCTGAAAACCCCAGTGTCTTTTAATTTGCCAAAAGAGTACAGTTTTATAAAGAAATTTTTAAAAAAATTCCTTTTAGAGACAAATGATGCAAGCATTTTAACTAACCACAAATCCCTCATCTCTCTTGTGCAGGACCGGGAAGTGGTGAGTCCAGTTCCAGGCCTCACACTAAGTGAGGCCAAAGACGTTTGGAGGAACGCAGCCCACCCAGCTCTCCAGAACAGACACAAGGACTTATCGTGGATGGTGGCTCATGAGATCCTCCCGGTCAGGGCGGTTATGCACTCCAGAGGCATGGCCAAAAACTCCATCTGCCCACGGTCCGGGTGCAACCACCCGGAGACCGTCCACCATCTGCTCTGGGAGTGCGGTGCTGCGCGGGACCTGTGGGCCAGGGCCGGCCCCCTGTTTTTCCCGTGCCTGCCAGCGGGTGGGGCCCAGGTGGACTACAAGCTCGCCATCCTGGGGGTGGGTCAGGGCCTCAAAGCCCAAACATCGCAAGAATTTGCCTCGCTCTGGCTCACCCTCAACCTGATAAAGGATGCCATCTGGGTCACCAGAAACCTGCTGGTGGGGAAACGCGTGACGGTCCCCCTCCACGCGAGCGAGCAGAAGATAAGATCAACGCTGCAGGGTGGGCCGCACGTCGTCATTCGGACGGGGGGGCCGAGGCTGCACAAAGAGGTCCCGGCCACCACCGACCTTGGCCGCCCGTAGATGCACCCTCACCACTCTGGCTACGGGAACAGCGGGCCAGCGGGCCGGAGGAGAGGGGATTTCCGCTGGGCCTTTGAAGCGGGGAGTCCTGAACCTGTTCTGGAGACCTGGAGTGAATGGACATTCTTGATAGGGACTCACCCCCGGTCCTGCACAACAGAGATTTTTAAACAGAATGATTTTATTGTGTTTTAACTGGCTTGTATTTATTTGCTATTTATACTTTTATCCCTTTTTCTAACACCACACTGACTTGCATACATGGACTTTACACAACACACTACACTGACTGATTTTAACTAAGAATGCAAAACTGTTGGTTTTAATCTGTGTAAACATGTATGTTTAAAAAGAAAAGAAATGTGAGGTTTGAATGGAAAAAAAGAAATGTGTGACAATAAAACTTTTTTCGAAAGAAAAAAAAAAAAAATCTGTTCTTATCAGTTTAATATCTGATACGTCCCCTATCCGGGGACTGCATATTAAATTGATTTTTGGCACATGGAGCCGGAACCGGGGCTTGCTCCGTCCACTCCACGCATCGACCTGGTATTGCAGTGCCTCCAGGAACGGTGTGCTTCCCCTTTTTGGGGACTGCGAATTGTTGTGACTAATAGAAGAACCAACAACACCACTGGAATTTTTTTTGTCAGAGAATACAGAAATACGCAGGAAGCGCATACAGAATGACGATGAGGTGACGCAACGATGACCGTGCCACAGAGAAAGCAGCAAGCTGCGGTCATATGAGCATAGGGAAAAAAGAAGAACAAAAGCGTCGGTTGCCGGCCGGCTGACTCATCACCGTCACAGCACGTTTTTTGATGTCCCTCTTATTTGAGAGTCTTTACCAACGAGCTGATGAGTCGAATCAGGGGTTTGTGTTGGATGGATTAGGGACACCTGATTCAAATCAAGGTCACGCACGCACGCACGCAGCAGTCAAGCAATGGAAGGTGCCCCGTCCTTCCTTTTCTTGGGGGAGGGGAAGGTCACCGTGTTTGAGGATGGCGAAGGGGGATAGGGCGCCTCTGCCTGGAGGCCAGGCAACTCATACTTACCTGGCAGGGGAGACACCATGATCAGGAAGGTGGTTCACCCAGGGCGAGGCTCGGCCATTGCACTCCGGTTGTGCTGACCCCTGCGAATTCCCCAAATGTGGGAATCTCGACTGCATAATTTATGGTAGTGGGGGACTGCGTTCGCGCTCTCCCCTGTACACACTGGTTAAAAGCAGATAGCGTGGAGGGAAAAAGCGTGCGGTTCTTGACGCTTGTGGCGCCGCCCACTGCCCCAAAGGGTGAAGTTGCACCAGTTTTGTTATGTTTCTGTCTCTTTCTGCTGTGTCAGCCAGTGACCCGGAGAGTTCAGAGAACTGAACTGCGTTTGTTTTCATCGAGGTTGTCGAAACCTGCGACCGGTTTGCCGAATGTGGTTTTTCCCACAAACTTTGATATTCAACGGACGAGTTGATTGACAGCAGTGGTCCCAAAGGCAAAGTTGTTCGGATGGAGGTTTTCTGTCGTATGGTACGACTGTCTCGTGCGCGTGCTGTGAAAAAGCACGCGACATACGTTCGCCTATAGCCGCTCTCATGTTGTTGCTTTTTCATTTTAAAGCGCCACTAGGTGGCCATTCACCGCGTCCTTTCTCGCCTGACCCCAGACTGAGCCCGTGCACGGGTGTACCGGCTTGGGTGAAATTGTCTCGTTCCGTCCAAGAGCTATAGCCGTTCTAGCAGACCCCGCCTCGCCCAGCCCGTAGGTTTCGGCCTGCCGCCGCCAAGCTGAATCGAAATTCCCACTTTTTTTCCGATCTGGACGGACAGTCAGACTCCAGAGAATCTTTCTGCACTGGTTTGGGCCAGATCGGGCAAAAGACCTAGGACTAGTGTGCAAAAGTAGGTTTTTCACAAAATCCCAAATACCCGAAAATTTCGCCAGCGCAACCTTCGAATCCGAGGCATGCGTCTCGCTCGGCTCGAGCCAAGGATTCCGATGATATAAGACACTTGGTTCTGCGGCGTGCGGTTTGGGAGCTACGAGCCATTTCGTGCCGGGCCCATCGGGGGGCCAGCCTTGGTGATGTTGTAGAGCGAGTGGCTAGTACCATCCCTCAAAGTTTCAGGTCTCTACGACGTAAGGCCTTTGCCAACCCTCCCCCCCTCACCGCTTCCCAGATGGGCGTCGCCTTTGCCGGCTCCCCTGCCGCTGCGTCATTGTGTCATCGCTTCTCGGCCTTTTGGCTAAGATCAAGTGTAGTATCTGTTCTTATCAGTTTAATATCTGATACGTCCCCTATCCGGGGACTGCATATTAAATTGATTTTTGGCACATGGAGCCGGAACCGGGGCTTGCTCCGTCCACTCCACGCATCGACCTGGTATTGCAGTGCCTCCAGGAACGGTGTGCTTCCCCTTTTTGGGGACTGCGAATTGTTGTGACTAATAGAAGAACCAACAACACCACTGGAATTTTTTTTGTCAGAGAATACAGAAATACGCAGGAAGCGCATACAGAATGACGATGAGGTGACGCAACGATGACCGTGCCACAGAGAAAGCAGCAAGCTGCGGTCATATGAGCATAGGGAAAAAAGAAGAACAAAAGCGTCGGTTGCCGGCCGGCTGACTCATCACCGTCACAGCACGTTTTTTGATGTCCCTCTTATTTGAGAGTCTTTACCAACGAGCTGATGAGTCGAATCAGGGGTTTGTGTTGGATGGATTAGGGACACCTGATTCAAATCAAGGTCACGCACGCACGCACGCAGCAGTCAAGCAATGGAAGGTGCCCCGTCCTTCCTTTTCTTGGGGGAGGGGAAGGTCACCGTGTTTGAGGATGGCGAAGGGGGATAGGGCGCCTCTGCCTGGAGGCCAGGCAACTCATACTTACCTGGCAGGGGAGACACCATGATCAGGAAGGTGGTTCACCCAGGGCGAGGCTCGGCCATTGCACTCCGGTTGTGCTGACCCCTGCGAATTCCCCAAATGTGGGAATCTCGACTGCATAATTTATGGTAGTGGGGGACTGCGTTCGCGCTCTCCCCTGTACACACTGGTTAAAAGCAGATAGCGTGGAGGGAAAAAGCGTGCAGTTCTTGACGCTTGTGGCGCCGCCCACTGCCCCAAAGGGTGAAGTTGCACCAGTTTTGTTATGTTTCTGTCTCTTTCTGCTGTGTCAGCCAGTGACCCGGAGAGTTCAGAGAACTGAACTGCGTTTGTTTTCATCGAGGTTGTCGAAACCTGCGACCGGTTTGCCGAATGTGGTTTTTCCCACAAACTTTGATATTCAACGGACGAGTTGATTGACAGCAGTGGTCCCAAAGGCAAAGTTGTTCGGATGGAGGTTTTCTGTCGTATGGTACGACTGTCTCGTGCGCGTGCTGTGAAAAAGCACGCGACATACGTTCGCCTATAGCCGCTCTCATGTTGTTGCTTTTTCATTTTAAAGCGCCACTAGGTGGCCATTCACCGCGTCCTTTCTCGCCTGACCCCAGACTGAGCCCGTGCACGGGTGTACCGGCTTGGGTGAAATTGTCTCGTTCCGTCCAAGAGCTATAGCCGTTCTAGCAGACCCCGCCTCGCCCAGCCCGTAGGTTTCGGCCTGCCGCCGCCAAGCTGAATCGAAATTCCCACTTTTTTTCCGATCTGGACGGACAGTCAGACTCCAGAGAATCTTTCTGCACTGGTTTGGGCCAGATCGGGCAAAAGACCTAGGACTAGTGTGCAAAAGTAGGTTTTTCACAAAATCCCAAATACCCGAAAATTTCGCCAGCGCAACCTTCGAATCCGAGGCATGCGTCTCGCTCGGCTCGAGCCAAGGATTCCGATGATATAAGACACTTGGTTCTGCGGCGTGCGGTTTGGGAGCTACGAGCCATTTCGTGCCGGGCCCATCGGGGGGCCAGCCTTGGTGATGTTGTAGAGCGAGTGGCTAGTACCATCCCTCAAAGTTTCAGGTCTCTACGACGTAAGGCCTTTGCCAACCCTCCCCCCCTCACCGCTTCCCAGATGGGCGTCGCCTTTGCCGGCTCCCCTGCCGCTGCGTCATTGGGTCATCGCTTCTCGGCCTTTTGGCTAAGATCAAGTGTAGTATCTGTTCTTATCAGTTTAATATCTGATACGTCCCCTATCCGGGGACTGCATATTAAATTGATTTTTGGCACATGGAGCCTGGACCGGGGCTTGCTCCGTCCACTCCACGCATCGACCTGGTATTGCAGTGCCTCCAGGAACGGTGTGCTTCCCCTTTTTGGGGACTGCGAATTGTTGTGACTAATAGAAGAACCAACAACACCACTGGAATTTTGTCAGAGAATACAGAAATACGCAGGAAGCGCATACAGAATGACGATGAGGTGACGCAACGATGACCGTGCCACAGAGAAAGCAGCAAGCTGCGGTCATATGAGCATAGGGAAAAAAGAAGAACAAAAGCGTCGGTTGCCGGCCGGCTGACTCATCACCGTCACAGCACGTTTTTTGATGTCCCTCTTATTTGAGAGTCTTTACCAACGAGCTGATGAGTCGAATCAGGGGTTTGTGTTGGATGGATTAGGGACACCTGATTCAAATCAAGGTCACGCACGCACGCACGCAGCAGTCAAGCAATGGAAGGTGCCCCGTCCTTCCTTTTCTTGGGGGAGGGGAAGGTCACCGTGTTTGAGGATGGCGAAGGGGGATAGGGCGCCTCTGCCTGGAGGCCAGGCAACTCATACTTACCTGGCAGGGGAGACACCATGATCAGGAAGGTGGTTCACCCAGGGCGAGGCTCGGCCATTGCACTCCGGTTGTGCTGACCCCTGCGAATTCCCCAAATGTGGGAATCTCGACTGCATAATTTATGGTAGTGGGGGACTGCGTTCGCGCTCTCCCCTGTACACACTGGTTAAAAGCAGATAGCGTGGAGGGAAAAAGCGTGCGGTTCTTGACGCTTGTGGCGCCGCCCACTGCCCCAAAGGGTGAAGTTGCACCAGTTTTGTTATGTTTCTGTCTCTTTCTGCTGTGTCAGCCAGTGACCCGGAGAGTTCAGAGAACTGAACTGCGTTTGTTTTCATCGAGGTTGTCGAAACCTGCGACCGGTTTGCCGAATGTGGTTTTTCCCACAAACTTTGATATTCAACGGACGAGTTGATTGACAGCAGTGGTCCCAAAGGCAAAGTTGTTCGGATGGAGGTTTTCTGTCGTATGGTACGACTGTCTCGTGCGCGTGCTGTGAAAAAGCACGCGACATACGTTCGCCTATAGCCGCTCTCATGTTGTTGCTTTTTCATTTTAAAGCGCCACTAGGTGGCCATTCACCGCGTCCTTTCTCGCCTGACCCCAGACTGAGCCCGTGCACGGGTGTACCGGCTTGGGTGAAATTGTCTCGTTCCGTCCAAGAGCTATAGCCGTTCTAGCAGACCCCGCCTCGCCCAGCCCGTAGGTTTCGGCCTGCCGCCGCCAAGCTGAATCGAAATTCCCACTTTTTTTCCAATCTGGACGGACAGTCAGACTCCAGAGAATCTTTCTGCACTGGTTTGGGCCAGATCGGGCAAAAGACCTAGGACTAGTGTGCAAAAGTAGGTTTTTCACAAAATCCCAAATACCCGAAAATTTCGCCAGCGCAACCTTCGAATCCGAGGCATGCGTCTCGCTCGGCTCGAGCCAAGGATTCCGATGATATAAGACACTTGGTTCTGCGGCGTGCGGTTTGGGAGCTACGAGCCATTTCGTGCCGGGCCCATCGGGGGGCCAGCCTTGGTGATGTTGTAGAGCGAGTGGCTAGTACCATCCCTCAAAGTTTCAGGTCTCTACGACGTAAGGCCTTTGCCAACCCTCCCCCCTCACCGCTTCCCAGATGGGCGTCGCCTTTGCCGGCTCCCCTGCCGCTGCGTCATTGTGTCATCGCTTCTCGGCCTTTTGGCTAAGATCAAGTATCTGGTCGAACGGTTGAGACTGCGATCGCCTCTCTGAGGTTTCCTGGCTCGAGATCCTTTTGTGTCCCGAGCCGCACAACTTCTGAGAGGTAGAGTGATCCTGCTTTTTTACGGTTCAACAGTTTTTAAGGTAAGACTTTTATTATTTTATCTATTTATTGTATTTATTGTTATTTTACAGTTTTTAGGCTGTTGGTGCCTCCACCATGTCGGCTGCTCGTGCTGGCATGCGGAGGCACCACAGCGTGCGCTTTTTATTTAGAGAGGTGGATGGTAAGCTCCTGGGGTTGTCTCGTCTAGACTTCTCCAGGAAGCTGATCCAGAAAACCCTCAATTTTAGACCTGAGGATTTAAACTGTTTGATGACTCTGCCCCTGAACAAGGGTTTTGATTTGAGTTTTAAAACTGCTTCCCTGCTGAATGACTTTTGGCAAAGGTTTGACTCTGTTAAGGCCCAGTTCTCCATGTTCACTGTGGAAAAACTTTCAGATAACACACTTAAAACTGTGATTGTCAGAATGTTTAACGAAACAGTGACAGGGGATGATATTTGTGTCTGGTTGGGTAGATTTTGCACTGTTAGAAGCCAGCCTATCAAAGTGCTAGATGAGGACGGCATTTGGAACTGCTCCTGGCGGATTCCCATTAAACAATGGGAAGAGGCTGGGGGCTACCAAGGCCTGAAACATCTGCCTTCCATGATTGTGCTGGGAGAAAACAGAGGCTACATACACTACCAAGGGATGCCTAAGTTGTGTAGGAAATGTGGAAGAGTTGGGCATCTAGCTGATGCATGCCAAGAGTTAGTGTGTGGGAAGTGTAAAGAAATTGGGCACATTTTTGATGATTGTACCAATGGCAGGCGGTGCAACCTATGTGGAGAATCAAACCATCTCTACAGAGATTGCCCAAAAAGTTTTGCCAACAAACTCAAAGGCAACAAAATGGCCGCCCCACAACCAGAACAATCAAAAGAACAAAGAGAGGAGGCGGTCCCTGAGGATTTGGCGGGAATTTCAATTTCCCAGCCAGCCTCAGGGAGTGGTCAGGAACAAGGAAGTGGGGCGGCCACAGGGGCGGAGTCATGTTCTCCAACAGAACCTGACAAAGAAATGGAAGAAGAGGAAAGGGAGGAAACAATAGAACATGTGATAGAAATGGAAGAAGAGGAAAGAGAGGAAACAACAGTTTCCTCCCTAGAAACGGTTTCAGACCTAGCGGTGGAATCCAGTGGGAGTGAAATTAACGTTTCACTCCCAAATGCTCAGGTGCAAAAAAGACCTGCGGGATCTCCTCTATCTGACATAGAGGAGAAGAAAGCTAGGGCAGCACATAGTCCAGATAGTTCCGTTTTGGAAGATCTGGAACATATATGGCCCCTAGAATCCCCAAATGAGGTATCCTTTTTGCACATAAAGCTAAGAACATCATCACCAAAGGAGATGCAAGAGGATTCCTCTGTAGCTCCTGAGGTGGTGAGCACTTGCTTTCCCGACCCCAGTCCTCAGGGGAGAAAGGAAAAGCAGGTGAAACAAGATATAACATAATACGTTTTTTAATGGTTTTATTGTAGTCTTTTTATCATTGTCTTAAATGTCTCATACCTTTTTAATAACACTGCTCATGGCCCTCACCATTTCAACCATAAATGTGAGAAGCGTGAGAGCCACCATACGAGCACAGAGCATTTTATCCTTTTTAAATACTTGCAAATCAGATTTGTTTTTATTACAGGAGTGTGCTCTACCCTTTTTAAACAGGTACACAAAAATGGAGGAGCTATGGTCCCCTGGTCCCTCCATATGGAGCGGCTCAAACCTTAACAAGAACGACGGTGTTGCCATTTTAATTAAAAACCCAAATATCTTGGTGAAGGGCAGCACGGTGGTGAGGGAAGGGCGAGCGCTTTTAGCAAATCTAAATTTTTTAGGTAGAGATTTTAATGTTCTTAATGTGTATGGTTTTACGGAAAAAAATGATAGGTATGAGCTTTTAGAAGACTTGCAGCCCCACATGTTAGGAAGAGTTCCGGTAGTGGTGGCAGGGGATTTTAATTGTGTGTTATCAAAAAAAGATAGAAAGAGGGTTGGAGAAGATTTTAAAATTGATAAGACATCGGTTTTATTACAGGGTTTAGTTAGAGATTTTAATTTAGTCGACTGTTTTAAAAACATGCATCAAAGAGAGGAGGGCTACACTTGGTTCAGTAGTGATGGCGCCAAAGCCTCTCGAATCGACTATATTTTTACAAGAGACTGCCCGCCAACCGATGCTACATTGACTCCCCTCTTCTTTTCTGACCACCTAATGCTATCCTGCACCCTTTCACTACCCACGGGTGTGACGGTAGGGGGAGGGCTGTGGAAGCTGAACTGCTCCCTCTTAGAAGATGAGGACGTAGTAAAGGAATATAGGGAGCAGTTCAGCCAATGGCAGACCCTCCGAGACTTTTATGAGACACATGCACATTGGTGGGAGATGGTAAAAGACCGGACGAGACAGTTTTTTAGGAAAGTAGGTAAAGAAAAGAAAGATAAGGAAAGGAGACACATGATGGGGCTGCAAAAAAGACTACAGAGATATTTTACCCTTTTTAACAATGGTTTTGATTTTAATGATGAAATACAAGAGGTTAAAAAAGAAATGTCAGTTTTATCCAGTCTTCAGAGCAAAGGGGTCATTTTAAGAAGTAAAGAAAGAGAAATAGAAGAAGGTGAAAAATGTACTAGGTACTTTTTTAAAAAGATAATGACACAAAGAAGGAATATAATCAATGTAAAAGTAGAAGGGGGGGAAGCGAAAACGACAAGGGAAATTTTAAAAGGGGTTGAAGATTTTTACAGAGAATTATATAGTACAAAATATGTAAACAGTGATACTGTAAAGGAAGTTTTAGAATTCATAGTCAGTAAAGTCAACAGTGAAAATGAGCTTTTAACCCAAGATTTTACCATTTTAGAAATGCACAAATCCCTCAAAAGTTTTAAAAGGGGGAAGTCCCCAGGAGTAGATGGACTCCCCCTGGAATTTTATCTAACCTTTTGGGATATTTTAGCTCATGAACTATTGACTGTTTTTAAAGACTTTGAGACGGTTGACAAACTTCCAGACAGTTTTAGAACAGGGATAGTTTCTTTACTTTACAAAACAGGAGACCGGACTGACTTAAAAAACTGGAGACCAATCACTCTTTTAAATTTTGATTGTAAACTTTTTAGTAAGATTTTAGCCACACGTATGTCGACAGTTTTAGAGGACGTAATCCACCCGGATCAAGCTTGTGCTGTGCCCGGAAGAAGGATAACAGACAGCCTGGTTCTGATTAGAGATGCCATCTGTTTTGCGAGAGACAGAAACATCCGGCTAGTAGTCCTAAATTTAGATTTTGAGAAAGCTTTTGACCGAGTCTCGCACCAGTACCTGTTTCAGGTACTGCAAAAAATGGGTTTTCCGAAGAGGTTCATAGCTTGGGTGGGACTGCTGTACGAGGGCTTAGTCAGCAAAATCCTTGTAAATGGTCATCTCTCTAAAGCGGTAAATATTCGCAGCGGTGTCCGTCAGGGGTGTCCTTTATCCCCCCTTTTGTATGTGGCTTGTATTGAGCCACTGGCACAGATCTTGAGAAGGGATACATGGATAAAAGGAATAGACATTCCAGGGACCAGTGGACTGACAGCGACATGTGTGCTCTACATGGACGACGTAACTCTTTTAGCCACGGACGTTTTATCAATACAAAGAGCTATGGACTTGACGGACTGGTACGGTCGGGCCTCGGGCGCAAAACTCAACAGAAGCAAGTCCGAGGCCCTGCTCTTTGGACCGTGGGACGACAGAGACACAGGCGGACTTAATGTAGATTTTAAGGAGACAGATTTTAAGATTTTAGGAGTTAAATTTGACAAGGAAGGGGGTGGACGGGAAAACTGGACTGACTTATTAGGGAAAGTTAGGAAAAGACTGGGGTTTTGGGGACTACGACAGATGACTTTGGAGGGCAAAGTTTTAATTTTTAAAGCCATCATTTTACCTCTAATGTCACTTGTTTGTTCTGTTTTTATCCCACCTAGGAAATTCCTAAAGAAATTAGAAAGGGCGGTGTTTTATTTCCTGTGGGGGTCCAAGTGGGAGAGGTTGAAGAGGGACGTGGTCAAGAGGAGACCAGAAAATGGTGGAAAAGGGCTCCCAGACCCCCACCTGTTTTTAGGCAGCCGCTTCACCGCCCTACATTTAAGATATGCCACGACCCCATCCAAAGAAAATAAGACGGCAGCCATGGCACGGTTTTGGATGGGGTCTTACCTAAGAGCACTGAAGATTTTACCAATTGATTTGAGAAGTCCAGTATCTTTTAATCTACCCACAGAGTACAGTTTTATAAAAAAGTTTTTAAAGAAACATTTTTTAGAACAACAAGACGTCACCATTTTAACCAACCACAAATCTCTTGTCTCCTTTGTGCAGGACCGGGAACCGGTGAGTCCAATTCCAAACCTCACTCTAAGTGAGGCAAAATTGGTCTGGAAGAATGCTGCTCACCCCGCTCTCCAGAATGGACACAAGGACTTGTCATGGATGGTGGCTCATGAGATCCTCCCGGTCAGGGCGGTTATGCACTCCAGAGGCATGGCCAAAAATCCCATCTGCCCGCGGTCCGGGTGCAAATCCCCGGAGACCGTCTACCATCTGCTCTGGGAGTGCGGTGCTGCGCGGGACCTGTGGGCCAGGGCCGGCCCCCTGTTTTTCCCGTGCCTGCCAGCGGGTGGGGCCCAGGTGGACTACAAGCTCGCCATCCTAGGGGTGGGTCAGGGCCTAAAAGCCCAAACATCGCATGAAGTTGCATCGCTCTGGCTCACCCTTAACGTAATCAAGGATGCCATCTGGGTCACCAGAAACCTGCTGGTGGGGAAACGCGTGACGGTCCCCCTCCACGCATGCGAGCAAAGAATAAGATCAACGCTGCAGGGTGGGCCGCACGTCGTCATTCGGACGGGGGGGCCGAGGCCACACAAAGGAGGTCCCGGCCACCACCGACCTTGACCGCCCGTAGATGCACCCTCACCACTCTGGCTACGGGAACAGCGGGCCAGCGGGCCGGAGGAGAGGGGATCTCCGCTGAGCCCCGGAAATGGCAGGCCAAGTGTTCTTCCTGGAGAGTGGGGGGGAATGCAAACTTGATAAGGACTCACCCCCAGTCTTGCACAATGGATTTTATCTTTTTTATTTTTATTTACTGATTTTTACATGCAAACACCACACCCCCTTTTAAGAAACTCAACACACGCATGGACTATTAAACACGACTTGCACAATGGTTTTAGTTTTATTATTTTAAACACTGAATTCTTCATTTTAAACCATGTGTATTAAATGTTCTGCTTGTTTTAAATGTGTGTTGAAAGGAAAGTGTGTTTTGTGAAATATGATTGTAAATGGTGACAATAAAAACCTTTCAAAAGAAAAAATCTGTTCTTATCAGTTTAATATCTGATACGTCCCCTATCCGGGGACTGCATATTAAATTGATTTTTGGCACATGGAGCCGGAACCGGGGCTTGCTCCGTCCACTCCACGCATCGACCTGGTATTGCAGTGCCTCCAGGAACGGTGTGCTTCCCCTTTTTGGGGACTGCGAATTGTTGTGACTAATAGAAGAACCAACAACACCACTGGAATTTTGTCAGAGAATACAGAAATACGCAGGAAGCGCATACAGAATGACGATGAGGTGACGCAACGATGACCGTGCCACAGAGAAAGCAGCAAGCTGCGGTCATATGAGCATAGGGAAAAAAGAAGAACAAAAGCGTCGGTTGCCGGCCGGCTGACTCATCACCGTCACAGCACGTTTTTTGATGTCCCTCTTATTTGAGAGTCTTTACCAACGAGCTGATGAGTCGAATCAGGGGTTTGTGTTGGATGGATTAGGGACACCTGATTCAAATCAAGGTCACGCACGCACGCACGCAGCAGTCAAGCAATGGAAGGTGCCCCGTCCTTCCTTTTCTTGGGGGAGGGGAAGGTCACCGTGTTTGAGGATGGCGAAGGGGGATAGGGCGCCTCTGCCTGGAGGCCAGGCAACTCATACTTACCTGGCAGGGGAGACACCATGATCAGGAAGGTGGTTCACCCAGGGCGAGGCTCGGCCATTGCACTCCGGTTGTGCTGACCCCTGCGAATTCCCCAAATGTGGGAATCTCGACTGCATAATTTATGGTAGTGGGGGACTGCGTTCGCGCTCTCCCCTGTACACACTGGTTAAAAGCAGATAGCGTGGAGGGAAAAAGCGTGCGGTTCTTGACGCTTGTGGCGCCGCCCACTGCCCCAAAGGGTGAAGTTGCACCAGTTTTGTTATGTTTCTGTCTCTTTCTGCTGTGTCAGCCAGTGACCCGGAGAGTTCAGAGAACTGAACTGCGTTTGTTTTCATCGAGGTTGTCGAAACCTGCGACCGGTTTGCCGAATGTGGTTTTTCCCACAAACTTTGATATTCAACGGACGAGTTGATTGACAGCAGTGGTCCCAAAGGCAAAGTTGTTCGGATGGAGGTTTTCTGTCGTATGGTACGACTGTCTCGTGCGCGTGCTGTGAAAAAGCACGCGACATACGTTCGCCTATAGCCGCTCTCATGTTGTTGCTTTTTCATTTTAAAGCGCCACTAGGTGGCCATTCACCGCGTCCTTTCTCGCCTGACCCCAGACTGAGCCCGTGCACGGGTGTACCGGCTTGGGTGAAATTGTCTCGTTCCGTCCAAGAGCTATAGCCGTTCTAGCAGACCCCGCCTCGCCCAGCCCGTAGGTTTCGGCCTGCCGCCGCCAAGCTGAATCGAAATTCCCACTTTTTTTCCGATCTGGACGGACAGTCAGACTCCAGAGAATCTTTCTGCACTGGTTTGGGCCAGATCGGGCAAAAGACCTAGGACTAGTGTGCAAAAGTAGGTTTTTCACAAAATCCCAAATACCCGAAAATTTCGCCAGCGCAACCTTCGAATCCGAGGCATGCGTCTCGCTCGGCTCGAGCCAAGGATTCCGATGATATAAGACACTTGGTTCTGCGGCGTGCGGTTTGGGAGCTACGAGCCATTTCGTGCCGGGCCCATCGGGGGGCCAGCCTTGGTGATGTTGTAGAGCGAGTGGCTAGTACCATCCCTCAAAGTTTCAGGTCTCTACGACGTAAGGCCTTTGCCAACCCTCCCCCCCTCACCGCTTCCCAGATGGGCGTCGCCTTTGCCGGCTCCCCTGCCGCTGCGTCATTGTGTCATCGCTTCTCGGCCTTTTGGCTAAGATCAAGTGTAGTATCTGTTCTTATCAGTTTAATATCTGATACGTCCCCTATCCGGGGACTGCATATTAAATTGATTTTTGGCACATGGAGCCGGAACCGGGGCTTGCTCCGTCCACTCCACGCATCGACCTGGTATTGCAGTGCCTCCAGGAACGGTGTGCTTCCCCTTTTTGGGGACTGCGAATTGTTGTGACTAATAGAAGAACCAACAACACCACTGGAATTTTGTCAGAGAATACAGAAATACGCAGGAAGCGCATACAGAATGACGATGAGGTGACGCAACGATGACCGTGCCACAGAGAAAGCAGCAAGCTGCGGTCATATGAGCATAGGGAAAAAAGAAGAACAAAAGCGTCGGTTGCCGGCCGGCTGACTCATCACCGTCACAGCACGTTTTTTGATGTCCCTCTTATTTGAGAGTCTTTACCAACGAGCTGATGAGTCGAATCAGGGGTTTGTGTTGGATGGATTAGGGACACCTGATTCAAATCAAGGTCACGCACGCACGCACGCAGCAGTCAAGCAATGGAAGGTGCCCCGTCCTTCCTTTTCTTGGGGGAGGGGAAGGTCACCGTGTTTGAGGATGGCGAAGGGGGATAGGGCGCCTCTGCCTGGAGGCCAGGCAACTCATACTTACCTGGCAGGGGAGACACCATGATCAGGAAGGTGGTTCACCCAGGGCGAGGCTCGGCCATTGCACTCCGGTTGTACTGACCCCTGCGAATTCCCCAAATGTGGGAATCTCGACTGCATAATTTATGGTAGTGGGGGACTGCGTTCGCGCTCTCCCCTGTACACACTGGTTAAAAGCAGATAGCGTGGAGGGAAAAAGCGTGCGGTTCTTGACGCTTGTGGCGCCGCCCACTGCCCCAAAGGGTGAAGTTGCACCAGTTTTGTTATGTTTCTGTCTCTTTCTGCTGTGTCAGCCAGTGACCCGGAGAGTTCAGAGAACTGAACTGCGTTTGTTTTCATCGAGGTTGTCGAAACCTGCGACCGGTTTGCCGAATGTGGTTTTTCCCACAAACTTTGATATTCAACGGACGAGTTGATTGACAGCAGTGGTCCCAAAGGCAAAGTTGTTCGGATGGAGGTTTTCTGTCGTATGGTACGACTGTCTCGTGCGCGTGCTGTGAAAAAGCACGCGACATACGTTCGCCTATAGCCGCTCTCATGTTGTTGCTTTTTCATTTTAAAGCGCCACTAGGTGGCCATTCACCGCGTCCTTTCTCGCCTGACCCCAGACTGAGCCCGTGCACGGGTGTACCGGCTTGGGTGAAATTGTCTCGTTCCGTCCAAGAGCTATAGCCGTTCTAGCAGACCCCGCCTCGCCCAGCCCGTAGGTTTCGGCCTGCCGCCGCCAAGCTGAATCGAAATTCCCACTTTTTTTCCGATCTGGACGGACAGTCAGACTCCAGAGAATCTTTCTGCACTGGTTTGGGCCAGATCGGGCAAAAGACCTAGGACTAGTGTGCAAAAGTAGGTTTTTCACAAAATCCCAAATACCCGAAAATTTCGCCAGCGCAACCTTCGAATCCGAGGCATGCGTCTCGCTCGGCTCGAGCCAAGGATTCCGATGATATAAGACACTTGGTTCTGCGGCGTGCGGTTTGGGAGCTACGAGCCATTTCGTGCCGGGCCCATCGGGGGGCCAGCCTTGGTGATGTTGTAGAGCGAGTGGCTAGTACCATCCCTCAAAGTTTCAGGTCTCTACGACGTAAGGCCTTTGCCAACCCTCCCCCCCTCACCGCTTCCCAGATGGGCGTCGCCTTTGCCGGCTCCCCTGCCGCTGCGTCATTGTGTCATCGCTTCTCGGCCTTTTGGCTAAGATCAAGTGTAGTATCTGTTCTTATCAGTTTAATATCTGATACGTCCCCTATCCGGGGACTGCATATTAAATTGATTTTTGGCACATGGAGCCGGAACCGGGGCTTGCTCCGTCCACTCCACGCATCGACCTGGTATTGCAGTGCCTCCAGGAACGGTGTGCTTCCCCTTTTTGGGGACTGCGAATTGTTGTGACTAATAGAAGAACCAACAACACCACTGGAATTTTGTCAGAGAATACAGAAATACGCAGGAAGCGCATACAGAATGACGATGAGGTGACGCAACGATGACCGTGCCACAGAGAAAGCAGCAAGCTGCGGTCATATGAGCATAGGGAAAAAAGAAGAACAAAAGCGTCGGTTGCCGGCCGGCTGACTCATCACCGTCACAGCACGTTTTTTGATGTCCCTCTTATTTGAGAGTCTTTACCAACGAGCTGATGAGTCGAATCAGGGGTTTGTGTTGGATGGATTAGGGACACCTGATTCAAATCAAGGTCACGCACGCACGCACGCAGCAGTCAAGCAATGGAAGGTGCCCCGTCCTTCCTTTTCTTGGGGGAGGGGAAGGTCACCGTGTTTGAGGATGGCGAAGGGGGATAGGGCGCCTCTGCCTGGAGGCCAGGCAACTCATACTTACCTGGCAGGGGAGACACCATGATCAGGAAGGTGGTTCACCCAGGGCGAGGCTCGGCCATTGCACTCCGGTTGTGCTGACCCCTGCGAATTCCCCAAATGTGGGAATCTCGACTGCATAATTTATGGTAGTGGGGGACTGCGTTCGCGCTCTCCCCTGTACACACTGGTTAAAAGCAGATAGCGTGGAGGGAAAAAGCGTGCGGTTCTTGACGCTTGTGGCGCCGCCCACTGCCCCAAAGGGTGAAGTTGCACCAGTTTTGTTATGTTTCTGTCTCTTTCTGCTGTGTCAGCCAGTGACCCGGAGAGTTCAGAGAACTGAACTGCGTTTGTTTTCATCGAGGTTGTCGAAACCTGCGACCGGTTTGCCGAATGTGGTTTTTCCCACAAACTTTGATATTCAACGGACGAGTTGATTGACAGCAGTGGTCCCAAAGGCAAAGTTGTTCGGATGGAGGTTTTCTGTCGTATGGTACGACTGTCTCGTGCGCGTGCTGTGAAAAAGCACGCGACATACGTTCGCCTATAGCCGCTCTCATGTTGTTGCTTTTTCATTTTAAAGCGCCACTAGGTGGCCATTCACCGCGTCCTTTCTCGCCTGACCCCAGACTGAGCCCATGCACGGGTGTACCGGCTTGGGTGAAATTGTCTCGTTCCGTCCAAGAGCTATAGCCGTTCTAGCAGACCCCGCCTCGCCCAGCCCGTAGGTTTCGGCCTGCCGCCGCCAAGCTGAATCGAAATTCCCACTTTTTTTCCGATCTGGACGGACAGTCAGACTCCAGAGAATCTTTCTGCACTGGTTTGGGCCAGATCGGGCAAAAGACCTAGGACTAGTGTGCAAAAGTAGGTTTTTCACAAAATCCCAAATACCCGAAAATTTCGCCAGCGCAACCTTCGAATCCGAGGCATGCGTCTCGCTCGGCTCGAGCCAAGGATTCCGATGATATAAGACACTTGGTTCTGCGGCGTGCGGTTTGGGAGCTACGAGCCATTTCGTGCCGGGCCCATCGGGGGGCCAGCCTTGGTGATGTTGTAGAGCGAGTGGCTAGTACCATCCCTCAAAGTTTCAGGTCTCTACGACGTAAGGCCTTTGCCAACCCTCCCCCCCTCACCGCTTCCCAGATGGGCGTCGCCTTTGCCGGCTCCCCTGCCGCTGCGTCATTGTGTCATCGCTTCTCGGCCTTTTGGCTAAGATCAAGTGTAGTATCTGTTCTTATCAGTTTAATATCTGATACGTCCCCTATCCGGGGACTGCATATTAAATTGATTTTTGGCACATGGAGCCGGAACCGGGGCTTGCTCCGTCCACTCCACGCATCGACCTGGTATTGCAGTGCCTCCAGGAACGGTGTGCTTCCCCTTTTTGGGGACTGCGAATTGTTGTGACTAATAGAAGAACCAACAACACCACTGGAATTTTGTCAGAGAATACAGAAATACGCAGGAAGCGCATACAGAATGACGATGAGGTGACGCAACGATGACCGTGCCACAGAGAAAGCAGCAAGCTGCGGTCATATGAGCATAGGGAAAAAAGAAGAACAAAAGCGTCGGTTGCCGGCCGGCTGACTCATCACCGTCACAGCACGTTTTTTGATGTCCCTCTTATTTGAGAGTCTTTACCAACGAGCTGATGAGTCGAATCAGGGGTTTGTGTTGGATGGATTAGGGACACCTGATTCAAATCAAGGTCACGCACGCACGCACGCAGCAGTCAAGCAATGGAAGGTGCCCCGTCCTTCCTTTTCTTGGGGGAGGGGAAGGTCACCGTGTTTGAGGATGGCGAAGGGGGATAGGGCGCCTCTGCCTGGAGGCCAGGCAACTCATACTTACCTGGCAGGGGAGACACCATGATCAGGAAGGTGGTTCACCCAGGGCGAGGCTCGGCCATTGCACTCCGGTTGTGCTGACCCCTGCGAATTCCCCAAATGTGGGAATCTCGACTGCATAATTTATGGTAGTGGGGGACTGCGTTCGCGCTCTCCCCTGTACACACTGGTTAAAAGCAGATAGCGTGGAGGGAAAAAGCGTGCGGTTCTTGACGCTTGTGGCGCCGCCCACTGCCCCAAAGGGTGAAGTTGCACCAGTTTTGTTATGTTTCTGTCTCTTTCTGCTGTGTCAGCCAGTGACCCGGAGAGTTCAGAGAACTGAACTGCGTTTGTTTTCATCGAGGTTGTCGAAACCTGCGACCGGTTTGCCGAATGTGGTTTTTCCCACAAACTTTGATATTCAACGGACGAGTTGATTGACAGCAGTGGTCCCAAAGGCAAAGTTGTTCGGATGGAGGTTTTCTGTCGTATGGTACGACTGTCTCGTGCGCGTGCTGTGAAAAAGCACGCGACATACGTTCGCCTATAGCCGCTCTCATGTTGTTGCTTTTTCATTTTAAAGCGCCACTAGGTGGCCATTCACCGCGTCCTTTCTCGCCTGACCCCAGACTGAGCCCGTGCACGGGTGTACCGGCTTGGGTGAAATTGTCTCGTTCCGTCCAAGAGCTATAGCCGTTCTAGCAGACCCCGCCTCGCCCAGCCCGTAGGTTTCGGCCTGCCGCCGCCAAGCTGAATCGAAATTCCCACTTTTTTTCCGATCTGGACGGACAGTCAGACTCCAGAGAATCTTTCTGCACTGGTTTGGGCCAGATCGGGCAAAAGACCTAGGACTAGTGTGCAAAAGTAGGTTTTTCACAAAATCCCAAATACCCGAAAATTTCGCCAGCGCAACCTTCGAATCCGAGGCATGCGTCTCGCTCGGCTCGAGCCAAGGATTCCGATGATATAAGACACTTGGTTCTGCGGCGTGCGGTTTGGGAGCTACGAGCCATTTCGTGCCGGGCCCATCGGGGGGCCAGCCTTGGTGATGTTGTAGAGCGAGTGGCTAGTACCATCCCTCAAAGTTTCAGGTCTCTACGACGTAAGGCCTTTGCCAACCCTCCCCCCCTCACCGCTTCCCAGATGGGCGTCGCCTTTGCCGGCTCCCCTGCCGCTGCGTCATTGTGTCATCGCTTCTCGGCCTTTTGGCTAAGATCAAGTGTAGTATCTGTTCTTATCAGTTTAATATCTGATACGTCCCCTATCCGGGGACTGCATATTAAATTGATTTTTGGCACATGGAGCCGGAACCGGGGCTTGCTCCGTCCACTCCACGCATCGACCTGGTATTGCAGTGCCTCCAGGAACGGTGTGCTTCCCCTTTTTGGGGACTGCGAATTGTTGTGACTAATAGAAGAACCAACAACACCACTGGAATTTTGTCAGAGAATACAGAAATACGCAGGAAGCGCATACAGAATGACGATGAGGTGACGCAACGATGACCGTGCCACAGAGAAAGCAGCAAGCTGCGGTCATATGAGCATAGGGAAAAAAGAAGAACAAAAGCGTCGGTTGCCGGCCGGCTGACTCATCACCGTCACAGCACGTTTTTTGATGTCCCTCTTATTTGAGAGTCTTTACCAACGAGCTGATGAGTCGAATCAGGGGTTTGTGTTGGATGGATTAGGGACACCTGATTCAAATCAAGGTCACGCACGCACGCACGCAGCAGTCAAGCAATGGAAGGTGCCCCGTCCTTCCTTTTCTTGGGGGAGGGGAAGGTCACCGTGTTTGAGGATGGCGAAGGGGGATAGGGCGCCTCTGCCTGGAGGCCAGGCAACTCATACTTACCTGGCAGGGGAGACACCATGATCAGGAAGGTGGTTCACCCAGGGCGAGGCTCGGCCATTGCACTCCGGTTGTGCTGACCCCTGCGAATTCCCCAAATGTGGGAATCTCGACTGCATAATTTATGGTAGTGGGGGACTGCGTTCGCGCTCTCCCCTGTACACACTGGTTAAAAGCAGATAGCGTGGAGGGAAAAAGCGTGCGGTTCTTGACGCTTGTGGCGCCGCCCACTGCCCCAAAGGGTGAAGTTGCACCAGTTTTGTTATGTTTCTGTCTCTTTCTGCTGTGTCAGCCAGTGACCCGGAGAGTTCAGAGAACTGAACTGCGTTTGTTTTCATCGAGGTTGTCGAAACCTGCGACCGGTTTGCCGAATGTGGTTTTTCCCACAAACTTTGATATTCAACGGACGAGTTGATTGACAGCAGTGGTCCCAAAGGCAAAGTTGTTCGGATGGAGGTTTTCTGTCGTATGGTACGACTGTCTCGTGCTCGTGCTGTGAAAAAGCACGCGACATACGTTCGCCTATAGCCGCTCTCATGTTGTTGCTTTTTCATTTTAAAGCGCCACTAGGTGGCCATTCACCGCGTCCTTTCTCGCCTGACCCCAGACTGAGCCCGTGCACGGGTGTACCGGCTTGGGTGAAATTGTCTCGTTCCGTCCAAGAGCTATAGCCGTTCTAGCAGACCCCGCCTCGCCCAGCCCGTAGGTTTCGGCCTGCCGCCGCCAAGCTGAATCGAAATTCCCACTTTTTTTCCGATCTGGACGGACAGTCAGACTCCAGAGAATCTTTCTGCACTGGTTTGGGCCAGATCGGGCAAAAGACCTAGGACTAGTGTGCAAAAGTAGGTTTTTCACAAAATCCCAAATACCCGAAAATTTCGCCAGCGCAACCTTCGAATCCGAGGCATGCGTCTCGCTCGGCTCGAGCCAAGGATTCCGATGATATAAGACACTTGGTTCTGCGGCGTGCGGTTTGGGAGCTACGAGCCATTTCGTGCCGGGCCCATCGGGGGGCCAGCCTTGGTGATGTTGTAGAGCGAGTGGCTAGTACCATCCCTCAAAGTTTCAGGTCTCTACGACGTAAGGCCTTTGCCAACCCTCCCCCCCTCACCGCTTCCCAGATGGGCGTCGCCTTTGCCGGCTCCCCTGCCGCTGCGTCATTGTGTCATCGCTTCTCGGCCTTTTGGCTAAGATCAAGTGTAGTATCTGTTCTTATCAGTTTAATATCTGATACGTCCCCTATCCGGGGACTGCATATTAAATTGATTTTTGGCACATGGAGCCGGAACCGGGGCTTGCTCCGTCCACTCCACGCATCGACCTGGTATTGCAGTGCCTCCAGGAACGGTGTGCTTCCCCTTTTTGGGGACTGCGAATTGTTGTGACTAATAGAAGAACCAACAACACCACTGGAATTTTTTTTGTCAGAGAATACAGAAATACGCAGGAAGCGCATACAGAATGACGATGAGGTGACGCAACGATGACCGTGCCACAGAGAAAGCAGCAAGCTGCGGTCATATGAGCATAGGGAAAAAAGAAGAACAAAAGCGTCGGTTGCCGGCCGGCTGACTCATCACCGTCACAGCACGTTTTTTGATGTCCCTCTTATTTGAGAGTCTTTACCAACGAGCTGATGAGTCGAATCAGGGGTTTGTGTTGGATGGATTAGGGACACCTGATTCAAATCAAGGTCACGCACGCACGCACGCAGCAGTCAAGCAATGGAAGGTGCCCCGTCCTTCCTTTTCTTGGGGGAGGGGAAGGTCACCGTGTTTGAGGATGGCGAAGGGGGATAGGGCGCCTCTGCCTGGAGGCCAGGCAACTCATACTTACCTGGCAGGGGAGACACCATGATCAGGAAGGTGGTTCACCCAGGGCGAGGCTCGGCCATTGCACTCCGGTTGTGCTGACCCCTGCGAATTCCCCAAATGTGGGAATCTCGACTGCATAATTTATGGTAGTGGGGGACTGCGTTCGCGCTCTCCCCTGTACACACTGGTTAAAAGCAGATAGCGTGGAGGGAAAAAGCGTGCGGTTCTTGACGCTTGTGGCGCCGCCCACTGCCCCAAAGGGTGAAGTTGCACCAGTTTTGTTATGTTTCTGTCTCTTTCTGCTGTGTCAGCCAGTGACCCGGAGAGTTCAGAGAACTGAACTGCGTTTGTTTTCATCGAGGTTGTCGAAACCTGCGACCGGTTTGCCGAATGTGGTTTTTCCCACAAACTTTGATATTCAACGGACGAGTTGATTGACAGCAGTGGTCCCAAAGGCAAAGTTGTTCGGATGGAGGTTTTCTGTCGTATGGTACGACTGTCTCGTGCGCGTGCTGTGAAAAAGCACGCGACATACGTTCGCCTATAGCCGCTCTCATGTTGTTGCTTTTTCATTTTAAAGCGCCACTAGGTGGCCATTCACCGCGTCCTTTCTCGCCTGACCCCAGACTGAGCCCGTGCACGGGTGTACCGGCTTGGGTGAAATTGTCTCGTTCCGTCCAAGAGCTATAGCCGTTCTAGCAGACCCCGCCTCGCCCAGCCCGTAGGTTTCGGCCTGCCGCCGCCAAGCTGAATCGAAATTCCCACTTTTTTTCCGATCTGGACGGACAGTCAGACTCCAGAGAATCTTTCTGCACTGGTTTGGGCCAGATCGGGCAAAAGACCTAGGACTAGTGTGCAAAATGATGTTTCTTAAAAAAACTAAGTTCGGGAGAAGCACGTTCAAATGATCTACCTAATCATGATGTCATTCCAACCAGCTGTCAACAATCAGTAATCAACATGTCTACCAATCAGCTCAAGTGGAGGATCACATAAATACCCAGTCAACTCACCAACGTTCCTTGACAAAGTTTGCAGCATTCTGGCAGGTCACTTTTTCTACCCACGCTGTCAACATGGCTCCACACGCTGCTCGAAGCTATGCTACAATGCTAAAAAACTTTCCTTACAAATTCCTAAGCTACCTAAAGCCCCTTTTGGCCACTTTTCATCAGCATTATTTCAAACCAATGGCTCCTCAACATCACGGTAAAAGAATTCCTGTTTTTTCCAAAGTGTAATGTGGTCTTTGCCACAATTCAATCAATGAGGAGTCAATTGTTTGAGCAGCGCTCAGACACTGTAAAGAGTGCACACTGCACAGACTTGCAGCAGGACAGCTACAACAGCTTCTGTCCCAAGAAATAGAAATGTATCTTAAATAACAGTTCCGGCATGCATCAAGCTTTGTTGTGATCTTGCTGCCTCTGTGTACAACAGACAGAAACTTGTCACACACAAAGTGCATTTGCCGTGGTGATGAACAATAAATTTACTCGCTCGCAAAGCGAATGAATGTATCGTGAGGCTAAGTAACTTAAATGTTGACAATACAGCATAATGATTATTTAAGCCATCTTATATTTTGGAGACAGAAACATACATCACATCTTCCTAATTGTGATTAAACTTTTGAATGTGGCGCCGTGTTGCGTTCAGAATATTACAGTTTCAGAGCATTTACAATCAATGTATGGCGCCAAGTTCTTATGAACCAGGACTGTTTTCTTTATTGTGATTATATTGTAATGTTGTATGCTAAATTTAATAAGAGTTGGACCCAAATGGGTCTCTTTCAAAATAAGAGTCCCATTATGGTTTTACAAACATGCTTTTCCATTTTGTTCCATCTAACTTTTTCTCCACCACAGAAGCAGTGATGTTCCATCTTCTCCCACAGGATCTCAGTTTCTCTGGCTAATTTCTCCTCTGCCATAACAGTGCTATTCTCTCTGCTCCCACAGGAGCTCAGTTTTATGGCTAATCTTTTTCTCCTCTGCGCCACAGCAGCGCTGTTATCTCTGCTCCCGCAGGAGCTCAGTTTCTCCGGCTATTTTTCTCCTGTGCCACAGCAGTGCTGTTCTTTCTGCTCCCACAGGAGCCCAGTTTCTCTGGATAATTTCCCCAGTATCCATAACAGTGTGTTTCCTTTTGCTCCCACAGGAGTTCAGTTTCTCTGGCTAATTCCTCCAGTGTCCATAACAGTGTGTTTCCTTCTGCTCCCACAGGAGCTCAGTTTTTCGGGCTAATCTCTTCTCCACTGCTGTAGCAGTGCTGTTCCCTCTGCTCCCGCAGGAGCTCAGTTTCTCTGGCAAATTTCTCCACCGCCAAAGCAGTTGTTGTTCCCTCTGCTCCCACAGGAGCTCAGTTTTTCTGGCTAACCGTTTTTCCACTGCTCCCACAGGAGCTCAGTTTTTCTGGCTAACCGTTTCTCCACTGCTGCAGCAGTGCTGTTCCCTCTGCTCCCACAGGAGCTCAGTTTTTTCTGGCTAACCGTTTCTCCACTGCCAAAGCAGTGCTGTTCCCTCTGCTCCCACAGGAGCTCGGTTTCTCTGGCTAACCGTTTCTCCACTGCCAAAGCAGTGTTGCTCTTTATGCTTCCACAGGAGCTGAAGAAAATCAGCATTTGGTCCTACCCATTGCAATGTTTGAGAATGAAATTTATCCATCTGACGAAGATCCTCTACAGCATCCCACAGCTGCAAGGAGCACCACAACCCAACAAGACACCGTGACTGAATCTCCAGCAACACAGTGTGGCCGTCGGCCCAGCCGAGCCACATCCCGTACACCGAGACGCAGAGGCTTGCCATCACCTCCACCTTCAAGACATCCACCATCTCCAGCTTCCTCCTACTCCTCAGTACAACCTACGATTCCAGCAATAGAGAAATGGACCGTACTAGGGTTAAGACAAGTGCTAATCAGTGTCGATGATAATTTTTCCAGAATAATTAATAAAGCCAAATTATACAACCTGTACGTGTCACTTCAAGCAGCTTCTCCATCTCCAAAATCCACTCCACCTTCCAAAACTACAAACAGGTCAAGGAAACATAAGGATCCGAACTCACGCTCTCAAAAGACCCTTTCTCCCTCAGAACTGGTTCTTCCTCAAGCACCAGGCCACTGCAGCAGGCCCTCAGCTAGCCTGGGCCGCGCCCCAGTTCCAGCCACCGCTGCCATCGTTGCCGCCACCCAGCCCATCTCATCTCTCTGCTCCGCCGAGCTAGAGACCGTGGGTGTTTCCAGCATTGCACCTCAGGTCACAATACCAGTTTCCTCTGCCCCAGGCAATCCTTTAAGCGTAAGTACGCTTCCGCGAGCAGCTCAAGCTTTCTATCACAGCATTTTCCTGTCACTTTTTCTAACCCCTTCCCTTGGCCTGCAGCCCCACCATCAAACTCTAGCGCGTGGCTGCCTCCGCTAGCGGTGCAGGCCCAGCTGCTTTTTGTCCTCCTTAGCTTTCCTCTTTCCGCTTTTTTCCCATTCCTCCTTTGTCGGGGACCGACCGAAACGAGAGGTTGCCTCTGCAAGCGGTTTTCGGTCCCTGGTTTCTATCCGCCTAACACTTTTTCCCAAACTAGTGCTCCATTCACTCTGTTTTCTGCAACACAGATGCCCTTCCCGCCGAATGCTACAGCCTTGGAACTGCCCCCTGTCGCCAGCAACATTAGAGCACAGATCCTCACAGAAATTCAGGCTGTTGGCGCCAGAGGCGGACCCATTCCCATTCCCAACCCCAGTACCAAAGTATTGAGAGCTAAAATTCCCATAAACCACCCATTGAGACCCCTCATTGACGCTTCTCTCAATTCCATCCTTCAAGCTGTTTCCCCCAGAACCCTTCAATCCTACCTAACTGCATGGAAGTGTTTCAAGTCTTTTCACTCCATATACAAGCTGAATTTTCCAGATTATTCTTTGCTTACCATCACTTCATTCATATCTTATTTCAACAGCATCAAGAACCTCCAAGTCAGCTCCATCAAGGGTCATCTAAGCTGAATTCAACAAACTTGTGTTTGGTCTGCCCTCTCCAGAAATAACCAATTCACAAACTTCCATGCTCATCAAAGGCATCCAAAAAACTCAACCCACCCACCCAGACAACCAATAACTCTAGACATACTTACCAAATGTATCTCCACCCTCCGCCAAGGCTACCACTCCACCAATACTGCCCGCACTCTGGATGCAATGTTCATATTGGCTGGCTCCGGTTTTCTCAGAAGCTCAGAAATTACCATCACGTCCACCTTCAATCCAAAGCTTCATCCTATAATTTCAGACCTAGCAGTGCTAGATGACGAAACAATCTCTTACTTCATCAAACAAAGCAAGACGGATCAAATGAAAAAAGGGCAATCCATTTACATTTTCAACCTTCCATCACCAATCCAGCCGTATCAATCCATTTTAGCCAACCTACATTTCAGAAGTTTGCAGACTAAACTTTTATCTGAACCACTCTTCACAGACGATGCTAACCGCCCTGTCACACGTTTCTGGTTCCAAAAACACCTCAAGTCTATACTGATTCTATCCGGCATCTCGGCAGACAACTTTTCTAGCCATTCATTCCGCATAGGTGCAGCAACCACAACTGCTCAAAAAGGTCTCTCCCAGCACCAGATCCAAAAACTTGGTCGCTGGTCGTCAGAGGCTTTCAAGAGCTACATCCGCTCCAATCGCTCCCACATCAAAGAAGCCCAACAGACCCTCATCAGCTAAAATTGTTTCAGCTTCAGCCTGTTTCCATACACTCAATCCTACAGGATCACCACATCCACTCCAATTCAACATCACCAAATTCATTAAATGAATCAATAATATTCACTGCCGTAGCAGCATCTCTCCAGTCACTCCTGCAGGAACCCACCTCAAATTTTTCACTGCAGCAGTGTTATCTCCTCTGCTCTAACAAAAGTTCAGGATTCTCCATCCAGCTGGCTGTCACTGCCGCAGCAGTGTTATCTCCTCCGCTCTAACAAAAGTTCAGGATTCCCCATCCAGCTGGCTGTCACTGCCGCAGCAGTGTTATCTCGTCCGCTCTAACAGAAGCTCAGGATTCTCCATCCAGCTTGCTCTCACTGCCGCAGCAGTGTTATCGCCTCCGCTCTAACAGAAGCTCAGGATTCTCCATCCAGCTGGCTCTCACTGCCGCAGCAGTGTTATCTCCTCCACTCTAACAGAAGCTCAAGATCCTCCATCCAGCTGGCTGTCACTGCCGCAGCAGTATCTCCCCTGCTCTAACAGAAGCTCAGTATTCCCCATCCAGCTGGCTCTCACTGCCGCAGCAGTGTTATCTCCTCCACTCTAACAAAAGTTCAGGATTCTCCATCCAGCTGGCTGTCACTGCCGCAGCAGTGTTATCTCCTCCGCTCTAACAAAAGCTCAGGATTCTCCATCCAGCTGGCTCTCACTGCCGCAGCAGTTATCTCCTCTGTTCTAACAGAAGCTCAGTATTCCCCATCCAGCTGGCTTTCACTGCCGCAGCAGTATTATCTCCTCCGCTCTAACAAAAGTTCAGGATTCTTCAACCAGCCGGCTCTCACAGCCGCAGCAGTGTTATCTTCTCCGCTCTAACAAAAGCTCAGGATTCTCCATTCAGCTGGCTCTCACTGCCGCAGCAGTATCTCCTTTGCTCTAATGGAAGTTCAGGATTCTCCATCCAGCTGGCTCTCACTGCCGCAGCAGTGTTATCTCCTCCGCTCCAATAGAAGCTCAGTATTCCCCATCCAGCCGGCTCTCACTGCCGCAGCAGTATCTCCTCCGTTCTAACAGAAGCTAAGCTTTTCCATCCAGCTAGTTCTCACTGCTGCAGCAGTGTTATCTCATTCGCTCCAGCAGAAGCCCAGTTTCTCCAACCGACTTTACTGCAAAACAGTGTCATCTCCTCCGCTCCAACAGAAGCCAGTTCCTCCACCCAAAGGCCTCCACTGCCACAGCACCCGCAAGAGTTAAATTTTTCCATTCAACTTGCTTGTACTGCCGCAGCAGTGATTTCTCCATATTTCCGCAGGAGTGTCAGTTCTACGTCCAACCCGGCTCACTGGTTTCGAAAAACAAGTTAAAATGGCTCGTCTCCACGGCTGCAGCAGTATCGACAACTCAGCTCTCGCAAAGCCCGATACTCCATTGAAACTCGTTTCAATACCACAGCAATGTCGTCATCTCCATTCCCACAGGAGCCCAATCATCCGTGCAAATTGTTCGTTTGGATAGTTGGAAAGCAAGTTGAAACGTCTCGTATCCTCTGCCGCAGCAGTTATAGTCAATTTCGCTCCCGCAGGAGCTCTGATACGTCTTTTCAAAACCTGTTTCACTGTCTCAGCAGTCTCACCTTCTCCACCCCACAGGAGCCCAATTCTCTGTACAACTGGGTCTTCGGATAGTTTGGAAAGCAGATTTAAAAGGGCTCATCTCCACTGCCACAGCAGTATCACCAACCTCACTCCCGCAGGAGTTCTGTTCCTCCATCCAAACTTGTCCCACCCTCAGAGCAGTGTCATCTTCTCAACTCATACAGGAGCCTAATTCTTTGTACAGCCAGCTCATTGGATACGTTTGAAAGTATGCTGAAACAGCTCGTCTCCACTGCCACAGCACTGCTATCTCCTCTCGCCTACACGCAACCACCCCAGCTGACTACCAACGAGGTTCACCTTTCTGATATCACGACCATACAAACCTCAGACAATAATGAACAAGATCTCCCGATCCAGTGACTATCCCCCCCTTCGATTGGCACAGCACCAGTTCATGCTCTGCAACTTTTGGGGGGCATCAACATCATTTACTGGCTGCTGTCCTATGCTAGTAGCAATTTTTTGGGGGAGTACTCTGGGTTCGGGCCAAATACCGAGCTCGGAGCCCTCTCCTCGGACAGCACGCCAAATACGCATACCATTTATTCTATCTGAATTATTTGTAAGTGTGAACTCATGAAATGATGTTTCTTAAAAAAACTAAGTTCGGGAGAAGCACGTTCAAATGATCTACCTAATCATGATGTCATTCCAACCAGCTGTCAACAATCAGTAATCAACATGTCTACCAATCAGCTCAAGTGGAGGATCACATAAATACCCAGTCAACTCACCAACGTTCCTTGACAAAGTTTGCAGCATCCCTCCACCACCCCTTCTACCTCACACGCACCTGGTTAACTTTCCTAACCAGAAATACGGGGGGAGTACTCTGGGTTCGGGCCAAATACCGAGCTCGGAGCCCTCTCCTCGGACAGCACGCCAAATACGCATACCATTTATTCTATCTGAATTATTTGTAAGTGTGAACTCATGAAAGTAGGTTTTTCACAAAATCCCAAATACCCGAAAATTTCGCCAGCGCAACCTTCGAATCCGAGGCATGCGTCTCGCTCGGCTCGAGCCAAGGATTCCGATGATATAAGACACTTGGTTCTGCGGCGTGCGGTTTGGGAGCTACGAGCCATTTCGTGCCGGGCCCATCGGGGGGCCAGCCTTGGTGATGTTGTAGAGCGAGTTGCTAGTACCATCCCTCAAAGTTTCAGGTCTCTACGACGTAAGGCCTTTGCCAACCCTCCCCCCCTCACCGCTTCCCAGATGGGCGTCGCCTTTGCCGGCTCCCCTGCCGCTGCGTCATTGTGTCATCGCTTCTCGGCCTTTTGGCTAAGATCAAGTGTAGTATCTGTTCTTATCAGTTTAATATCTGATACGTCCCCTATCCGGGGACTGCATATTAAATTGATTTTTGGCACATGGAGCCGGAACCGGGGCTTGCTCCGTCCACTCCACGCATCGACCTGGTATTGCAGTGCCTCCAGGAACGGTGTGCTTCCCCTTTTTGGGGACTGCGAATTGTTGTGACTAATAGAAGAACCAACAACACCACTGGAATTTTTTTTGTCAGAGAATACAGAAATACGCAGGAAGCGCATACAGAATGACGATGAGGTGACGCAACGATGACCGTGCCACAGAGAAAGCAGCAAGCTGCGGTCATATGAGCATAGGGAAAAAAGAAGAACAAAAGCGTCGGTTGCCGGCCGGCTGACTCATCACCGTCACAGCACGTTTTTTGATGTCCCTCTTATTTGAGAGTCTTTACCAACGAGCTGATGAGTCGAATCAGGGGTTTGTGTTGGATGGATTAGGGACACCTGATTCAAATCAAGGTCACGCACGCACGCACGCAGCAGTCAAGCAATGGAAGGTGCCCCGTCCTTCCTTTTCTTGGGGGAGGGGAAGGTCACCGTGTTTGAGGATGGCGAAGGGGGATAGGGCGCCTCTGCCTGGAGGCCAGGCAACTCATACTTACCTGGCAGGGGAGACACCATGATCAGGAAGGTGGTTCACCCAGGGCGAGGCTCGGCCATTGCACTCCGGTTGTGCTGACCCCTGCGAATTCCCCAAATGTGGGAATCTCGACTGCATAATTTATGGTAGTGGGGGACTGCGTTCGCGCTCTCCCCTGTACACACTGGTTAAAAGCAGATAGCGTGGAGGGAAAAAGCGTGCGGTTCTTGACGCTTGTGGCGCCGCCCACTGCCCCAAAGGGTGAAGTTGCACCAGTTTTGTTATGTTTCTGTCTCTTTCTGCTGTGTCAGCCAGTGACCCGGAGAGTTCAGAGAACTGAACTGCGTTTGTTTTCATCGAGGTTGTCGAAACCTGCGACCGGTTTGCCGAATGTGGTTTTTCCCACAAACTTTGATATTCAACGGACGAGTTGATTGACAGCAGTGGTCCCAAAGGCAAAGTTGTTCGGATGGAGGTTTTCTGTCGTATGGTACGACTGTCTCGTGCGCGTGCTGTGAAAAAGCACGCGACATACGTTCGCCTATAGCCGCTCTCATGTTGTTGCTTTTTCATTTTAAAGCGCCACTAGGTGGCCATTCACCGCGTCCTTTCTCGCCTGACCCCAGACTGAGCCCGTGCACGGGTGTACCGGCTTGGGTGAAATTGTCTCGTTCCGTCCAAGAGCTATAGCCGTTCTAGCAGACCCCGCCTCGCCCAGCCCGTAGGTTTCGGCCTGCCGCCGCCAAGCTGAATCGAAATTCCCACTTTTTTTCCGATCTGGACGGACAGTCAGACTCCAGAGAATCTTTCTGCACTGGTTTGGGCCAGATCGGGCAAAAGACCTAGGACTAGTGTGCAAAATGATGTTTCTTAAAAAAACTAAGTTCGGGAGAAGCACGTTCAAATGATCTACCTAATCATGATGTCATTCCAACCAGCTGTCAACAATCAGTAATCAACATGTCTACCAATCAGCTCAAGTGGAGGATCACATAAATACCCAGTCAACTCACCAACGTTCCTTGACAAAGTTTGCAGCATTCTGGCAGGTCACTTTTTCTACCCACGCTGTCAACATGGCTCCACACGCTGCTCGAAGCTATGCTACAATGCTAAAAAACTTTCCTTACAAATTCCTAAGCTACCTAAAGCCCCTTTTGGCCACTTTTCATCAGCATTATTTCAAACCAATGGCTCCTCAACATCACGGTAAAAGAATTCCTGTTTTTTCCAAAGTGTAATGTGGTCTTTGCCACAATTCAATCAATGAGGAGTCAATTGTTTGAGCAGCGCTCAGACACTGTAAAGAGTGCACACTGCACAGACTTGCAGCAGGACAGCTACAACAGCTTCTGTCCCAAGAAATAGAAATGTATCTTAAATAACAGTTCCGGCATGCATCAAGCTTTGTTGTGATCTTGCTGCCTCTGTGTACAACAGACAGAAACTTGTCACACACAAAGTGCATTTGCCGTGGTGATGAACAATAAATTTACTCGCTCGCAAAGCGAATGAATGTATCGTGAGGCTAAGTAACTTAAATGTTGACAATACAGCATAATGATTATTTAAGCCATCTTATATTTTGGAGACAGAAACATACATCACATCTTCCTAATTGTGATTAAACTTTTGAATGTGGCGCCGTGTTGCGTTCAGAATATTACAGTTTCAGAGCATTTACAATCAATGTATGGCGCCAAGTTCTTATGAACCAGGACTGTTTTCTTTATTGTGATTATATTGTAATGTTGTATGCTAAATTTAATAAGAGTTGGACCCAAATGGGTCTCTTTCAAAATAAGAGTCCCATTATGGTTTTACAAACATGCTTTTCCATTTTGTTCCATCTAACTTTTTCTCCACCACAGAAGCAGTGATGTTCCATCTTCTCCCACAGGATCTCAGTTTCTCTGGCTAATTTCTCCTCTGCCATAACAGTGCTATTCTCTCTGCTCCCACAGGAGCTCAGTTTTATGGCTAATCTTTTTCTCCTCTGCGCCACAGCAGCGCTGTTATCTCTGCTCCCGCAGGAGCTCAGTTTCTCCGGCTATTTTTCTCCTGTGCCACAGCAGTGCTGTTCTTTCTGCTCCCACAGGAGCCCAGTTTCTCTGGATAATTTCCCCAGTATCCATAACAGTGTGTTTCCTTTTGCTCCCACAGGAGTTCAGTTTCTCTGGCTAATTCCTCCAGTGTCCATAACAGTGTGTTTCCTTCTGCTCCCACAGGAGCTCAGTTTTTCGGGCTAATCTCTTCTCCACTGCTGTAGCAGTGCTGTTCCCTCTGCTCCCGCAGGAGCTCAGTTTCTCTGGCAAATTTCTCCACCGCCAAAGCAGTTGTTGTTCCCTCTGCTCCCACAGGAGCTCAGTTTTTCTGGCTAACCGTTTTTCCACTGCTCCCACAGGAGCTCAGTTTTTCTGGCTAACCGTTTCTCCACTGCTGCAGCAGTGCTGTTCCCTCTGCTCCCACAGGAGCTCAGTTTTTTCTGGCTAACCGTTTCTCCACTGCCAAAGCAGTGCTGTTCCCTCTGCTCCCACAGGAGCTCGGTTTCTCTGGCTAACCGTTTCTCCACTGCCAAAGCAGTGTTGCTCTTTATGCTTCCACAGGAGCTGAAGAAAATCAGCATTTGGTCCTACCCATTGCAATGTTTGAGAATGAAATTTATCCATCTGACGAAGATCCTCTACAGCATCCCACAGCTGCAAGGAGCACCACAACCCAACAAGACACCGTGACTGAATCTCCAGCAACACAGTGTGGCCGTCGGCCCAGCCGAGCCACATCCCGTACACCGAGACGCAGAGGCTTGCCATCACCTCCACCTTCAAGACATCCACCATCTCCAGCTTCCTCCTACTCCTCAGTACAACCTACGATTCCAGCAATAGAGAAATGGACCGTACTAGGGTTAAGACAAGTGCTAATCAGTGTCGATGATAATTTTTCCAGAATAATTAATAAAGCCAAATTATACAACCTGTACGTGTCACTTCAAGCAGCTTCTCCATCTCCAAAATCCACTCCACCTTCCAAAACTACAAACAGGTCAAGGAAACATAAGGATCCGAACTCACGCTCTCAAAAGACCCTTTCTCCCTCAGAACTGGTTCTTCCTCAAGCACCAGGCCACTGCAGCAGGCCCTCAGCTAGCCTGGGCCGCGCCCCAGTTCCAGCCACCGCTGCCATCGTTGCCGCCACCCAGCCCATCTCATCTCTCTGCTCCGCCGAGCTAGAGACCGTGGGTGTTTCCAGCATTGCACCTCAGGTCACAATACCAGTTTCCTCTGCCCCAGGCAATCCTTTAAGCGTAAGTACGCTTCCGCGAGCAGCTCAAGCTTTCTATCACAGCATTTTCCTGTCACTTTTTCTAACCCCTTCCCTTGGCCTGCAGCCCCACCATCAAACTCTAGCGCGTGGCTGCCTCCGCTAGCGGTGCAGGCCCAGCTGCTTTTTGTCCTCCTTAGCTTTCCTCTTTCCGCTTTTTTCCCATTCCTCCTTTGTCGGGGACCGACCGAAACGAGAGGTTGCCTCTGCAAGCGGTTTTCGGTCCCTGGTTTCTATCCGCCTAACACTTTTTCCCAAACTAGTGCTCCATTCACTCTGTTTTCTGCAACACAGATGCCCTTCCCGCCGAATGCTACAGCCTTGGAACTGCCCCCTGTCGCCAGCAACATTAGAGCACAGATCCTCACAGAAATTCAGGCTGTTGGCGCCAGAGGCGGACCCATTCCCATTCCCAACCCCAGTACCAAAGTATTGAGAGCTAAAATTCCCATAAACCACCCATTGAGACCCCTCATTGACGCTTCTCTCAATTCCATCCTTCAAGCTGTTTCCCCCAGAACCCTTCAATCCTACCTAACTGCATGGAAGTGTTTCAAGTCTTTTCACTCCATATACAAGCTGAATTTTCCAGATTATTCTTTGCTTACCATCACTTCATTCATATCTTATTTCAACAGCATCAAGAACCTCCAAGTCAGCTCCATCAAGGGTCATCTAAGCTGAATTCAACAAACTTGTGTTTGGTCTGCCCTCTCCAGAAATAACCAATTCACAAACTTCCATGCTCATCAAAGGCATCCAAAAAACTCAACCCACCCACCCAGACAACCAATAACTCTAGACATACTTACCAAATGTATCTCCACCCTCCGCCAAGGCTACCACTCCACCAATACTGCCCGCACTCTGGATGCAATGTTCATATTGGCTGGCTCCGGTTTTCTCAGAAGCTCAGAAATTACCATCACGTCCACCTTCAATCCAAAGCTTCATCCTATAATTTCAGACCTAGCAGTGCTAGATGACGAAACAATCTCTTACTTCATCAAACAAAGCAAGACGGATCAAATGAAAAAAGGGCAATCCATTTACATTTTCAACCTTCCATCACCAATCCAGCCGTATCAATCCATTTTAGCCAACCTACATTTCAGAAGTTTGCAGACTAAACTTTTATCTGAACCACTCTTCACAGACGATGCTAACCGCCCTGTCACACGTTTCTGGTTCCAAAAACACCTCAAGTCTATACTGATTCTATCCGGCATCTCGGCAGACAACTTTTCTAGCCATTCATTCCGCATAGGTGCAGCAACCACAACTGCTCAAAAAGGTCTCTCCCAGCACCAGATCCAAAAACTTGGTCGCTGGTCGTCAGAGGCTTTCAAGAGCTACATCCGCTCCAATCGCTCCCACATCAAAGAAGCCCAACAGACCCTCATCAGCTAAAATTGTTTCAGCTTCAGCCTGTTTCCATACACTCAATCCTACAGGATCACCACATCCACTCCAATTCAACATCACCAAATTCATTAAATGAATCAATAATATTCACTGCCGTAGCAGCATCTCTCCAGTCACTCCTGCAGGAACCCACCTCAAATTTTTCACTGCAGCAGTGTTATCTCCTCTGCTCTAACAAAAGTTCAGGATTCTCCATCCAGCTGGCTGTCACTGCCGCAGCAGTGTTATCTCCTCCGCTCTAACAAAAGTTCAGGATTCCCCATCCAGCTGGCTGTCACTGCCGCAGCAGTGTTATCTCGTCCGCTCTAACAGAAGCTCAGGATTCTCCATCCAGCTTGCTCTCACTGCCGCAGCAGTGTTATCGCCTCCGCTCTAACAGAAGCTCAGGATTCTCCATCCAGCTGGCTCTCACTGCCGCAGCAGTGTTATCTCCTCCACTCTAACAGAAGCTCAAGATCCTCCATCCAGCTGGCTGTCACTGCCGCAGCAGTATCTCCCCTGCTCTAACAGAAGCTCAGTATTCCCCATCCAGCTGGCTCTCACTGCCGCAGCAGTGTTATCTCCTCCACTCTAACAAAAGTTCAGGATTCTCCATCCAGCTGGCTGTCACTGCCGCAGCAGTGTTATCTCCTCCGCTCTAACAAAAGCTCAGGATTCTCCATCCAGCTGGCTCTCACTGCCGCAGCAGTTATCTCCTCTGTTCTAACAGAAGCTCAGTATTCCCCATCCAGCTGGCTTTCACTGCCGCAGCAGTATTATCTCCTCCGCTCTAACAAAAGTTCAGGATTCTTCAACCAGCCGGCTCTCACAGCCGCAGCAGTGTTATCTTCTCCGCTCTAACAAAAGCTCAGGATTCTCCATTCAGCTGGCTCTCACTGCCGCAGCAGTATCTCCTTTGCTCTAATGGAAGTTCAGGATTCTCCATCCAGCTGGCTCTCACTGCCGCAGCAGTGTTATCTCCTCCGCTCCAATAGAAGCTCAGTATTCCCCATCCAGCCGGCTCTCACTGCCGCAGCAGTATCTCCTCCGTTCTAACAGAAGCTAAGCTTTTCCATCCAGCTAGTTCTCACTGCTGCAGCAGTGTTATCTCATTCGCTCCAGCAGAAGCCCAGTTTCTCCAACCGACTTTACTGCAAAACAGTGTCATCTCCTCCGCTCCAACAGAAGCCAGTTCCTCCACCCAAAGGCCTCCACTGCCACAGCACCCGCAAGAGTTAAATTTTTCCATTCAACTTGCTTGTACTGCCGCAGCAGTGATTTCTCCATATTTCCGCAGGAGTGTCAGTTCTACGTCCAACCCGGCTCACTGGTTTCGAAAAACAAGTTAAAATGGCTCGTCTCCACGGCTGCAGCAGTATCGACAACTCAGCTCTCGCAAAGCCCGATACTCCATTGAAACTCGTTTCAATACCACAGCAATGTCGTCATCTCCATTCCCACAGGAGCCCAATCATCCGTGCAAATTGTTCGTTTGGATAGTTGGAAAGCAAGTTGAAACGTCTCGTATCCTCTGCCGCAGCAGTTATAGTCAATTTCGCTCCCGCAGGAGCTCTGATACGTCTTTTCAAAACCTGTTTCACTGTCTCAGCAGTCTCACCTTCTCCACCCCACAGGAGCCCAATTCTCTGTACAACTGGGTCTTCGGATAGTTTGGAAAGCAGATTTAAAAGGGCTCATCTCCACTGCCACAGCAGTATCACCAACCTCACTCCCGCAGGAGTTCTGTTCCTCCATCCAAACTTGTCCCACCCTCAGAGCAGTGTCATCTTCTCAACTCATACAGGAGCCTAATTCTTTGTACAGCCAGCTCATTGGATACGTTTGAAAGTATGCTGAAACAGCTCGTCTCCACTGCCACAGCACTGCTATCTCCTCTCGCCTACACGCAACCACCCCAGCTGACTACCAACGAGGTTCACCTTTCTGATATCACGACCATACAAACCTCAGACAATAATGAACAAGATCTCCCGATCCAGTGACTATCCCCCCCTTCGATTGGCACAGCACCAGTTCATGCTCTGCAACTTTTGGGGGGCATCAACATCATTTACTGGCTGCTGTCCTATGCTAGTAGCAATTTTTTGGGGGAGTACTCTGGGTTCGGGCCAAATACCGAGCTCGGAGCCCTCTCCTCGGACAGCACGCCAAATACGCATACCATTTATTCTATCTGAATTATTTGTAAGTGTGAACTCATGAAATGATGTTTCTTAAAAAAACTAAGTTCGGGAGAAGCACGTTCAAATGATCTACCTAATCATGATGTCATTCCAACCAGCTGTCAACAATCAGTAATCAACATGTCTACCAATCAGCTCAAGTGGAGGATCACATAAATACCCAGTCAACTCACCAACGTTCCTTGACAAAGTTTGCAGCATCCCTCCACCACCCCTTCTACCTCACACGCACCTGGTTAACTTTCCTAACCAGAAATACGGGGGGAGTACTCTGGGTTCGGGCCAAATACCGAGCTCGGAGCCCTCTCCTCGGACAGCACGCCAAATACGCATACCATTTATTCTATCTGAATTATTTGTAAGTGTGAACTCATGAAAGTAGGTTTTTCACAAAATCCCAAATACCCGAAAATTTCGCCAGCGCAACCTTCGAATCCGAGGCATGCGTCTCGCTCGGCTCGAGCCAAGGATTCCGATGATATAAGACACTTGGTTCTGCGGCGTGCGGTTTGGGAGCTACGAGCCATTTCGTGCCGGGCCCATCGGGGGGCCAGCCTTGGTGATGTTGTAGAGCGAGTTGCTAGTACCATCCCTCAAAGTTTCAGGTCTCTACGACGTAAGGCCTTTGCCAACCCTCCCCCCCTCACCGCTTCCCAGATGGGCGTCGCCTTTGCCGGCTCCCCTGCCGCTGCGTCATTGTGTCATCGCTTCTCGGCCTTTTGGCTAAGATCAAGTGTAGTATCTGTTCTTATCAGTTTAATATCTGATACGTCCCCTATCCGGGGACTGCATATTAAATTGATTTTTGGCACATGGAGCCGGAACCGGGGCTTGCTCCGTCCACTCCACGCATCGACCTGGTATTGCAGTGCCTCCAGGAACGGTGTGCTTCCCCTTTTTGGGGACTGCGAATTGTTGTGACTAATAGAAGAACCAACAACACCACTGGAATTTTTTTTGTCAGAGAATACAGAAATACGCAGGAAGCGCATACAGAATGACGATGAGGTGACGCAACGATGACCGTGCCACAGAGAAAGCAGCAAGCTGCGGTCATATGAGCATAGGGAAAAAAGAAGAACAAAAGCGTCGGTTGCCGGCCGGCTGACTCATCACCGTCACAGCACGTTTTTTGATGTCCCTCTTATTTGAGAGTCTTTACCAACGAGCTGATGAGTCGAATCAGGGGTTTGTGTTGGATGGATTAGGGACACCTGATTCAAATCAAGGTCACGCACGCACGCACGCAGCAGTCAAGCAATGGAAGGTGCCCCGTCCTTCCTTTTCTTGGGGGAGGGGAAGGTCACCGTGTTTGAGGATGGCGAAGGGGGATAGGGCGCCTCTGCCTGGAGGCCAGGCAACTCATACTTACCTGGCAGGGGAGACACCATGATCAGGAAGGTGGTTCACCCAGGGCGAGGCTCGGCCATTGCACTCCGGTTGTGCTGACCCCTGCGAATTCCCCAAATGTGGGAATCTCGACTGCATAATTTATGGTAGTGGGGGACTGCGTTCGCGCTCTCCCCTGTACACACTGGTTAAAAGCAGATAGCGTGGAGGGAAAAAGCGTGCGGTTCTTGACGCTTGTGGCGCCGCCCACTGCCCCAAAGGGTGAAGTTGCACCAGTTTTGTTATGTTTCTGTCTCTTTCTGCTGTGTCAGCCAGTGACCCGGAGAGTTCAGAGAACTGAACTGCGTTTGTTTTCATCGAGGTTGTCGAAACCTGCGACCGGTTTGCCGAATGTGGTTTTTCCCACAAACTTTGATATTCAACGGACGAGTTGATTGACAGCAGTGGTCCCAAAGGCAAAGTTGTTCGGATGGAGGTTTTCTGTCGTATGGTACGACTGTCTCGTGCGCGTGCTGTGAAAAAGCACGCGACATACGTTCGCCTATAGCCGCTCTCATGTTGTTGCTTTTTCATTTTAAAGCGCCACTAGGTGGCCATTCACCGCGTCCTTTCTCGCCTGACCCCAGACTGAGCCCGTGCACGGGTGTACCGGCTTGGGTGAAATTGTCTCGTTCCGTCCAAGAGCTATAGCCGTTCTAGCAGACCCCGCCTCGCCCAGCCCGTAGGTTTCGGCCTGCCGCCGCCAAGCTGAATCGAAATTCCCACTTTTTTTCCGATCTGGACGGACAGTCAGACTCCAGAGAATCTTTCTGCACTGGTTTGGGCCAGATCGGGCAAAAGACCTAGGACTAGTGTGCAAAAGTAGGTTTTTCACAAAATCCCAAATACCCGAAAATTTCGCCAGCGCAACCTTCGAATCCGAGGCATGCGTCTCGCTCGGCTCGAGCCAAGGATTCCGATGATATAAGACACTTGGTTCTGCGGCGTGCGGTTTGGGAGCTACGAGCCATTTCGTGCCGGGCCCATCGGGGGGCCAGCCTTGGTGATGTTGTAGAGCGAGTGGCTAGTACCATCCCTCAAAGTTTCAGGACTCTACGACGTAAGGCCTTTGCCAACCCTCCCCCCCTCACCGCTTCCCAGATGGGCGTCGCCTTTGCCGGCTCCCCTGCCGCTGCGTCATTGTGTCATCGCTTCTCGGCCTTTTGGCTAAGATCAAGTGTAGTATCTGTTCTTATCAGTTTAATATCTGATACGTCCCCTATCCGGGGACTGCATATTAAATTGATTTTTGGCACATGGAGCCGGAACCGGGGCTTGCTCCGTCCACTCCACGCATCGACCTGGTATTGCAGTGCCTCCAGGAACGGTGTGCTTCCCCTTTTTGGGGACTGCGAATTGTTGTGACTAATAGAAGAACCAACAACACCACTGGAATTTTTTTTGTCAGAGAATACAGAAATACGCAGGAAGCGCATACAGAATGACGATGAGGTGACGCAACGATGACCGTGCCACAGAGAAAGCAGCAAGCTGCGGTCATATGAGCATAGGGAAAAAAGAAGAACAAAAGCGTCGGTTGCCGGCCGGCTGACTCATCACCGTCACAGCACGTTTTTTGATGTCCCTCTTATTTGAGAGTCTTTACCAACGAGCTGATGAGTCGAATCAGGGGTTTGTGTTGGATGGATTAGGGACACCTGATTCAAATCAAGGTCACGCACGCACGCACGCAGCAGTCAAGCAATGGAAGGTGCCCCGTCCTTCCTTTTCTTGGGGGAGGGGAAGGTCACCGTGTTTGAGGATGGCGAAGGGGGATAGGGCGCCTCTGCCTGGAGGCCAGGCAACTCATACTTACCTGGCAGGGGAGACACCATGATCAGGAAGGTGGTTCACCCAGGGCGAGGCTCGGCCATTGCACTCCGGTTGTGCTGACCCCTGCGAATTCCCCAAATGTGGGAATCTCGACTGCATAATTTATGGTAGTGGGGGACTGCGTTCGCGCTCTCCCCTGTACACACTGGTTAAAAGCAGATAGCGTGGAGGGAAAAAGCGTGCGGTTCTTGACGCTTGTGGCGCCGCCCACTGCCCCAAAGGGTGAAGTTGCACCAGTTTTGTTATGTTTCTGTCTCTTTCTGCTGTGTCAGCCAGTGACCCGGAGAGTTCAGAGAACTGAACTGCGTTTGTTTTCATCGAGGTTGTCGAAACCTGCGACCGGTTTGCCGAATGTGGTTTTTCCCACAAACTTTGATATTCAACGGACGAGTTGATTGACAGCAGTGGTCCCAAAGGCAAAGTTGTTCGGATGGAGGTTTTCTGTCGTATGGTACGACTGTCTCGTGCGCGTGCTGTGAAAAAGCACGCGACATACGTTCGCCTATAGCCGCTCTCATGTTGTTGCTTTTTCATTTTAAAGCGCCACTAGGTGGCCATTCACCGCGTCCTTTCTCGCCTGACCCCAGACTGAGCCCGTGCACGGGTGTACCGGCTTGGGTGAAATTGTCTCGTTCCGTCCAAGAGCTATAGCCGTTCTAGCAGACCCCGCCTCGCCCAGCCCGTAGGTTTCGGCCTGCCGCCGCCAAGCTGAATCGAAATTCCCACTTTTTTTCCGATCTGGACGGACAGTCAGACTCCAGAGAATCTTTCTGCACTGGTTTGGGCCAGATCGGGCAAAAGACCTAGGACTAGTGTGCAAAAGTAGGTTTTTCACAAAATCCCAAATACCCGAAAATTTCGCCAGCGCAACCTTCGAATCCGAGGCATGCGTCTCGCTCGGCTCGAGCCAAGGATTCCGATGATATAAGACACTTGGTTCTGCGGCGTGCGGTTTGGGAGCTACGAGTCATTTCGTGCCGGGCCCATCGGGGGGCCAGCCTTGGTGATGTTGTAGAGCGAGTGGCTAGTACCATCCCTCAAAGTTTCAGGTCTCTACGACGTAAGGCCTTTGCCAACCCTCCCCCCCTCACCGCTTCCCAGATGGGCGTCGCCTTTGCCGGCTCCCCTGCCGCTGCGTCATTGTGTCATCGCTTCTCGGCCTTTTGGCTAAGATCAAGTGTAGTATCTGTTCTTATCAGTTTAATATCTGATACGTCCCCTATCCGGGGACTGCATATTAAATTGATTTTTGGCACATGGAGCCGGAACCGGGGCTTGCTCCGTCCACTCCACGCATCGACCTGGTATTGCAGTGCCTCCAGGAACGGTGTGCTTCCCCTTTTTGGGGACTGCGAATTGTTGTGACTAATAGAAGAACCAACAACACCACTGGAATTTTGTCAGAGAATACAGAAATACGCAGGAAGCGCATACAGAATGACGATGAGGTGACGCAACGATGACCGTGCCACAGAGAAAGCAGCAAGCTGCGGTCATATGAGCATAGGGAAAAAAGAAGAACAAAAGCGTCGGTTGCCGGCCGGCTGACTCATCACCGTCACAGCACGTTTTTTGATGTCCCTCTTATTTGAGAGTCTTTACCAACGAGCTGATGAGTCGAATCAGGGGTTTGTGTTGGATGGATTAGGGACACCTGATTCAAATCAAGGTCACGCACGCACGCACGCAGCAGTCAAGCAATGGAAGGTGCCCCGTCCTTCCTTTTCTTGGGGGAGGGGAAGGTCACCGTGTTTGAGGATGGCGAAGGGGGATAGGGCGCCTCTGCCTGGAGGCCAGGCAACTCATACTTACCTGGCAGGGGAGACACCATGATCAGGAAGGTGGTTCACCCAGGGCGAGGCTCGGCCATTGCACTCCGGTTGTGCTGACCCCTGCGAATTCCCCAAATGTGGGAATCTCGACTGCATAATTTATGGTAGTGGGGGACTGCGTTCGCGCTCTCCCCTGTACACACTGGTTAAAAGCAGATAGCGTGGAGGGAAAAAGCGTGCGGTTCTTGACGCTTGTGGCGCCGCCCACTGCCCCAAAGGGTGAAGTTGCACCAGTTTTGTTATGTTTCTGTCTCTTTCTGCTGTGTCAGCCAGTGACCCGGAGAGTTCAGAGAACTGAACTGCGTTTGTTTTCATCGAGGTTGTCGAAACCTGCGACCGGTTTGCCGAATGTGGTTTTTCCCACAAACTTTGATATTCAACGGACGAGTTGATTGACAGCAGTGGTCCCAAAGGCAAAGTTGTTCGGATGGAGGTTTTCTGTCGTATGGTACGACTGTCTCGTGCGCGTGCTGTGAAAAAGCACGCGACATACGTTCGCCTATAGCCGCTCTCATGTTGTTGCTTTTTCATTTTAAAGCGCCACTAGGTGGCCATTCACCGCGTCCTTTCTCGCCTGACCCCAGACTGAGCCCGTGCACGGGTGTACCGGCTTGGGTGAAATTGTCTCGTTCCGTCCAAGAGCTATAGCCGTTCTAGCAGACCCCGCCTCGCCCAGCCCGTAGGTTTCGGCCTGCCGCCGCCAAGCTGAATCGAAATTCCCACTTTTTTTCCGATCTGGACGGACAGTCAGACTCCAGAGAATCTTTCTGCACTGGTTTGGGCCAGATCGGGCAAAAGACCTAGGACTAGTGTGCAAAAGTAGGTTTTTCACAAAATCCCAAATACCCGAAAATTTCGCCAGCGCAACCTTCGAATCCGAGGCATGCGTCTCGCTCGGCTCGAGCCAAGGATTCCGATGATATAAGACACTTGGTTCTGCGGCGTGCGGTTTGGGAGCTACGAGTCATTTCGTGCCGGGCCCATCGGGGGGCCAGCCTTGGTGATGTTGTAGAGCGAGTGGCTAGTACCATCCCTCAAAGTTTCAGGTCTCTACGACGTAAGGCCTTTGCCAACCCTCCCCCCCTCACCGCTTCCCAGATGGGCGTCGCCTTTGCCGGCTCCCCTGCCGCTGCGTCATTGTGTCATCGCTTCTCGGCCTTTTGGCTAAGATCAAGTGTAGTATCTGTTCTTATCAGTTTAATATCTGATACGTCCCCTATCCGGGGACTGCATATTAAATTGATTTTTGGCACATGGAGCCGGAACCGGGGCTTGCTCCGTCCACTCCACGCATCGACCTGGTATTGCAGTGCCTCCAGGAACGGTGTGCTTCCCCTTTTTGGGGACTGCGAATTGTTGTGACTAATAGAAGAACCAACAACACCACTGGAATTTTGTCAGAGAATACAGAAATACGCAGGAAGCGCATACAGAATGACGATGAGGTGACGCAACGATGACCGTGCCACAGAGAAAGCAGCAAGCTGCGGTCATATGAGCATAGGGAAAAAAGAAGAACAAAAGCGTCGGTTGCCGGCCGGCTGACTCATCACCGTCACAGCACGTTTTTTGATGTCCCTCTTATTTGAGAGTCTTTACCAACGAGCTGATGAGTCGAATCAGGGGTTTGTGTTGGATGGATTAGGGACACCTGATTCAAATCAAGGTCACGCACGCACGCAGCAGTCAAGCAATGGAAGGTGCCCCGTCCTTCCTTTTCTTGGGGGAGGGGAAGGTCACCGTGTTTGAGGATGGCGAAGGGGGATAGGGCGCCTCTGCCTGGAGGCCAGGCAACTCATACTTACCTGGCAGGGGAGACACCATGATCAGGAAGGTGGTTCACCCAGGGCGAGGCTCGGCCATTGCACTCCGGTTGTGCTGACCCCTGCGAATTCCCCAAATGTGGGAATCTCGACTGCGTAATTTATGGTAGTGGGGGACTGCGTTCGCGCTCTCCCCTGTACACACTGGTTAAAAGCAGATAGCGTGGAGGGAAAAAGCGTGCGGTTCTTGACGCTTGTGGCGCCGCCCACTGCCCCAAAGGGTGAAGTTGCACCAGTTTTGTTATGTTTCTGTCTCTTTCTGCTGTGTCAGCCAGTGACCCGGAGAGTTCAGAGAACTGAACTGCGTTTGTTTTCATCGAGGTTGTCGAAACCTGCGACCGGTTTGCCGAATGTGGTTTTTCCCACAAACTTTGATATTCAACGGACGAGTTGATTGACAGCAGTGGTCCCAAAGGCAAAGTTGTTCGGATGGAGGTTTTCTGTCGTATGGTACGACTGTCTCGTGCGCGTGCTGTGAAAAAGCACGCGACATACGTTCGCCTATAGCCGCTCTCATGTTGTTGCTTTTTCATTTTAAAGCGCCACTAGGTGGCCATTCACCGCGTCCTTTCTCGCCTGACCCCAGACTGAGCCCGTGCACGGGTGTACCGGCTTGGGTGAAATTGTCTCGTTCCGTCCAAGAGCTATAGCCGTTCTAGCAGACCCCGCCTCGCCCAGCCCGTAGGTTTCGGCCTGCCGCCGCCAAGCTGAATCGAAATTCCCACTTTTTTTCCGATCTGGACGGACAGTCAGACTCCAGAGAATCTTTCTGCACTGGTTTGGGCCAGATCGGGCAAAAGACCTAGGACTAGTGTGCAAAAGTAGGTTTTTCACAAAATCCCAAATACCCGAAAATTTCGCCAGCGCAACCTTCGAATCCGAGGCATGCGTCTCGCTCGGCTCGAGCCAAGGATTCCGATGATATAAGACACTTGGTTCTGCGGCGTGCGGTTTGGGAGCTACGAGCCATTTCGTGCCGGGCCCATCGGGGGGCCAGCCTTGGTGATGTTGTAGAGCGAGTGGCTAGTACCATCCCTCAAAGTTTCAGGTCTCTACGACGTAAGGCCTTTGCCAACCCTCCCCCCCTCACCGCTTCCCAGATGGGCGTCGCCTTTGCCGGCTCCCCTGCCGCTGCGTCATTGTGTCATCGCTTCTCGGCCTTTTGGCTAAGATCAAGTGTAGTATCTGTTGTTATCAGTTTAATATCTGATACGTCCCCTATCCGGGGACTGCATATTAAATTGATTTTTGGCACATGGAGCCGGAACCGGGGCTTGCTCCGTCCACTCCACGCATCGACCTGGTATTGCAGTGCCTCCAGGAACGGTGTGCTTCCCCTTTTTGGGGACTGCGAATTGTTGTGACTAATAGAAGAACCAACAACACCACTGGAATTTTGTCAGAGAATACAGAAATACGCAGGAAGCGCATACAGAATGACGATGAGGTGACGCAACGATGACCGTGCCACAGAGAAAGCAGCAAGCTGCGGTCATATGAGCATAGGGAAAAAAGAAGAACAAAAGCGTCGGTTGCCGGCCGGCTGACTCATCACCGTCACAGCACGTTTTTTGATGTCCCTCTTATTTGAGAGTCTTTACCAACGAGCTGATGAGTCGAATCAGGGGTTTGTGTTGGATGGATTAGGGACACCTGATTCAAATCAAGGTCACGCACGCACGCACGCAGCAGTCAAGCAATGGAAGGTGCCCCGTCCTTCCTTTTCTTGGGGGAGGGGAAGGTCACCGTGTTTGAGGATGGCGAAGGGGGATAGGGGGCCTCTGCCTGGAGGCCAGGCAACTCATACTTACCTGGCAGGGGAGACACCATGATCAGGAAGGTGGTTCACCCAGGGCGAGGCTCGGCCATTGCACTCCGGTTGTGCTGACCCCTGCGAATTCCCCAAATGTGGGAATCTCGACTGCGTAATTTATGGTAGTGGGGGACTGCGTTCGCGCTCTCCCCTGTACACACTGGTTAAAAGCAGATAGCGTGGAGGGAAAAAGCGTGCGGTTCTTGACGCTTGTGGCGCCGCCCACTGCCCCAAAGGGTGAAGTTGCACCAGTTTTGTTATGTTTCTGTCTCTTTCTGCTGTGTCAGCCAGTGACCCGGAGAGTTCAGAGAACTGAACTGCGTTTGTTTTCATCGAGGTTGTCGAAACCTGCGACCGGTTTGCCGAATGTGGTTTTTCCCACAAACTTTGATATTCAACGGACGAGTTGATTGACAGCAGTGGTCCCAAAGGCAAAGTTGTTCGGATGGAGGTTTTCTGTCGTATGGTACGACTGTCTCGTGCGCGTGCTGTGAAAAAGCACGCGACATACGTTCGCCTATAGCCGCTCTCATGTTGTTGCTTTTTCATTTTAAAGCGCCACTAGGTGGCCATTCACCGCGTCCTTTCTCGCCTGACCCCAGACTGAGCCCGTGCACGGGTGTACCGGCTTGGGTGAAATTGTCTCGTTCCGTCCAAGAGCTATAGCCGTTCTAGCAGACCCCGCCTCGCCCAGCCCGTAGGTTTCGGCCTGCCGCCGCCAAGCTGAATCGAAATTCCCACTTTTTTTCCGATCTGGACGGACAGTCAGACTCCAGAGAATCTTTCTGCACTGGTTTGGGCCAGATCGGGCAAAAGACCTAGGACTAGTGTGCAAAAGTAGGTTTTTCACAAAATCCCAAATACCCGAAAATTTCGCCAGCGCAACCTTCGAATCCGAGGCATGCGTCTCGCTCGGCTCGAGCCAAGGATTCCGATGATATAAGACACTTGGTTCTGCGGCGTGCGGTTTGGGAGCTACGAGCCATTTCGTGCCGGGCCCATCGGGGGGCCAGCCTTGGTGATGTTGTAGAGCGAGTGGCTAGTACCATCCCTCAAAGTTTCAGGTCTCTACGACGTAAGGCCTTTGCCAACCCTCCCCCCCTCACCGCTTCCCAGATGGGCGTCGCCTTTGCCGGCTCCCCTGTCGCTGCGTCATTGTGTCATCGCTTCTCGGCCTTTTGGCTAAGATCAAGTGTAGTATCTGTTCTTATCAGTTTAATATCTGATACGTCCCCTATCCGGGGACTGCATATTAAATTGATTTTTGGCACATGGAGCCGGAACCGGGGCTTGCTCCGTCCACTCCACGCATCGACCTGGTATTGCAGTGCCTCCAGGAACGGTGTGCTTCCCCTTTTTGGGGACTGCGAATTGTTGTGACTAATAGAAGAACCAACAACACCACTGGAATTTTGTCAGAGAATACAGAAATACGCAGGAAGCGCATACAGAATGACGATGAGGTGACGCAACGATGACCGTGCCACAGAGAAAGCAGCAAGCTGCGGTCATATGAGCATAGGGAAAAAAGAAGAACAAAAGCGTCGGTTGCCGGCCGGCTGACTCATCACCGTCACAGCACGTTTTTTGATGTCCCTCTTATTTGAGAGTCTTTACCAACGAGCTGATGAGTCGAATCAGGGGTTTGTGTTGGATGGATTAGGGACACCTGATTCAAATCAAGGTCACGCACGCACGCACGCAGCAGTCAAGCAATGGAAGGTGCCCCGTCCTTCCTTTTCTTGGGGGAGGGGAAGGTCACCGTGTTTGAGGATGGCGAAGGGGGATAGGGGGCCTCTGCCTGGAGGCCAGGCAACTCATACTTACCTGGCAGGGGAGACACCATGATCAGGAAGGTGGTTCACCCAGGGCGAGGCTCGGCCATTGCACTCCGGTTGTGCTGACCCCTGCGAATTCCCCAAATGTGGGAATCTCGACTGCGTAATTTATGGTAGTGGGGGACTGCGTTCGCGCTCTCCCCTGTACACACTGGTTAAAAGCAGATAGCGTGGAGGGAAAAAGCGTGCGGTTCTTGACGCTTGTGGCGCCGCCCACTGCCCCAAAGGGTGAAGTTGCACCAGTTTTGTTATGTTTCTGTCTCTTTCTGCTGTGTCAGCCAGTGACCCGGAGAGTTCAGAGAACTGAACTGCGTTTGTTTTCATCGAGGTTGTCGAAACCTGCGACCGGTTTGCCGAATGTGGTTTTTCCCACAAACTTTGATATTCAACGGACGAGTTGATTGACAGCAGTGGTCCCAAAGGCAAAGTTGTTCGGATGGAGGTTTTCTGTCGTATGGTACGACTGTCTCGTGCGCGTGCTGTGAAAAAGCACGCGACATACGTTCGCCTATAGCCGCTCTCATGTTGTTGCTTTTTCATTTTAAAGCGCCACTAGGTGGCCATTCACCGCGTCCTTTCTCGCCTGACCCCAGACTGAGCCCGTGCACGGGTGTACCGGCTTGGGTGAAATTGTCTCGTTCCGTCCAAGAGCTATAGCCGTTCTAGCAGACCCCGCCTCGCCCAGCCCGTAGGTTTCGGCCTGCCGCCGCCAAGCTGAATCGAAATTCCCACTTTTTTTCCGATCTGGACGGACAGTCAGACTCCAGAGAATCTTTCTGCACTGGTTTGGGCCAGATCGGGCAAAAGACCTAGGACTAGTGTGCAAAAGTAGGTTTTTCACAAAATCCCAAATACCCGAAAATTTCGCCAGCGCAACCTTCGAATCCGAGGCATGCGTCTCGCTCGGCTCGAGCCAAGGATTCCGATGATATAAGACACTTGGTTCTGCGGCGTGCGGTTTGGGAGCTACGAGCCATTTCGTGCCGGGCCCATCGGGGGGCCAGCCTTGGTGATGTTGTAGAGCGAGTGGCTAGTACCATCCCTCAAAGTTTCAGGTCTCTACGACGTAAGGCCTTTGCCAACCCTCCCCCCCTCACCGCTTCCCAGATGGGCGTCGCCTTTGCCGGCTCCCCTGCCGCTGCGTCATTGTGTCATCGCTTCTCGGCCTTTTGGCTAAGATCAAGTGTAGTATCTGTTCTTATCAGTTTAATATCTGATACGTCCCCTATCCGGGGACTGCATATTAAATTGATTTTTGGCACATGGAGCCGGAACCGGGGCTTGCTCCGTCCACTCCACGCATCGACCTGGTATTGCAGTGCCTCCAGGAACGGTGTGCTTCCCCTTTTTGGGGACTGCGAATTGTTGTGACTAATAGAAGAACCAACAACACCACTGGAATTTTGTCAGAGAATACAGAAATACGCAGGAAGCGCATACAGAATGACGATGAGGTGACGCAACGATGACCGTGCCACAGAGAAAGCAGCAAGCTGCGGTCATATGAGCATAGGGAAAAAAGAAGAACAAAAGCGTCGGTTGCCGGCCGGCTGACTCATCACCGTCACAGCACGTTTTTTGATGTCCCTCTTATTTGAGAGTCTTTACCAACGAGCTGATGAGTCGAATCAGGGGTTTGTGTTGGATGGATTAGGGACACCTGATTCAAATCAAGGTCACGCACGCACGCACGCAGCAGTCAAGCAATGGAAGGTGCCCCGTCCTTCCTTTTCTTGGGGGAGGGGAAGGTCACCGTGTTTGAGGATGGCGAAGGGGGATAGGGGGCCTCTGCCTGGAGGCCAGGCAACTCATACTTACCTGGCAGGGGAGACACCATGATCAGGAAGGTGGTTCACCCAGGGCGAGGCTCGGCCATTGCACTCCGGTTGTGCTGACCCCTGCGAATTCCCCAAATGTGGGAATCTCGACTGCGTAATTTATGGTAGTGGGGGACTGCGTTCGCGCTCTCCCCTGTACACACTGGTTAAAAGCAGATAGCGTGGAGGGAAAAAGCGTGCGGTTCTTGACGCTTGTGGCGCCGCCCACTGCCCCAAAGGGTGAAGTTGCACCAGTTTTGTTATGTTTCTGTCTCTTTCTGCTGTGTCAGCCAGTGACCCGGAGAGTTCAGAGAACTGAACTGCGTTTGTTTTCATCGAGGTTGTCGAAACCTGCGACCGGTTTGCCGAATGTGGTTTTTCCCACAAACTTTGATATTCAACGGACGAGTTGATTGACAGCAGTGGTCCCAAAGGCAAAGTTGTTCGGATGGAGGTTTTCTGTCGTATGGTACGACTGTCTCGTGCGCGTGCTGTGAAAAAGCACGCGACATACGTTCGCCTATAGCCGCTCTCATGTTGTTGCTTTTTCATTTTAAAGCGCCACTAGGTGGCCATTCACCGCGTCCTTTCTCGCCTGACCCCAGACTGAGCCCGTGCACGGGTGTACCGGCTTGGGTGAAATTGTCTCGTTCCGTCCAAGAGCTATAGCCGTTCTAGCAGACCCCGCCTCGCCCAGCCCGTAGGTTTCGGCCTGCCGCCGCCAAGCTGAATCGAAATTCCCACTTTTTTTCCGATCTGGACGGACAGTCAGACTCCAGAGAATCTTTCTGCACTGGTTTGGGCCAGATCGGGCAAAAGACCTAGGACTAGTGTGCAAAAGTAGGTTTTTCACAAAATCCCAAATACCCGAAAATTTCGCCAGCGCAACCTTCGAATCCGAGGCATGCGTCTCGCTCGGCTCGAGCCAAGGATTCCGATGATATAAGACACTTGGTTCTGCGGCGTGCGGTTTGGGAGCTACGAGCCATTTCGTGCCGGGCCCATCGGGGGGCCAGCCTTGGTGATGTTGTAGAGCGAGTGGCTAGTACCATCCCTCAAAGTTTCAGGTCTCTACGACGTAAGGCCTTTGCCAACCCTCCCCCCCTCACCGCTTCCCAGATGGGCGTCGCCTTTGCCGGCTCCCCTGCCGCTGCGTCATTGTGTCATCGCTTCTCGGCCTTTTGGCTAAGATCAAGTGTAGTATCTGTTCTTATCAGTTTAATATCTGATACGTCCCCTATCCGGGGACTGCATATTAAATTGATTTTTGGCACATGGAGCCGGAACCGGGGCTTGCTCCGTCCACTCCACGCATCGACCTGGTATTGCAGTGCCTCCAGGAACGGTGTGCTTCCCCTTTTTGGGGACTGCGAATTGTTGTGACTAATAGAAGAACCAACAACACCACTGGAATTTTGTCAGAGAATACAGAAATACGCAGGAAGCGCATACAGAATGACGATGAGGTGACGCAACGATGACCGTGCCACAGAGAAAGCAGCAAGCTGCGGTCATATGAGCATAGGGAAAAAAGAAGAACAAAAGCGTCGGTTGCCGGCCGGCTGACTCATCACCGTCACAGCACGTTTTTTGATGTCCCTCTTATTTGAGAGTCTTTACCAACGAGCTGATGAGTCGAATCAGGGGTTTGTGTTGGATGGATTAGGGACACCTGATTCAAATCAAGGTCACGCACGCACGCACGCAGCAGTCAAGCAATGGAAGGTGCCCCGTCCTTCCTTTTCTTGGGGGAGGGGAAGGTCACCGTGTTTGAGGATGGCGAAGGGGGATAGGGCGCCTCTGCCTGGAGGCCAGGCAACTCATACTTACCTGGCAGGGGAGACACCATGATCAGGAAGGTGGTTCACCCAGGGCGAGGCTCGGCCATTGCACTCCGGTTGTGCTGACCCCTGCGAATTCCCCAAATGTGGGAATCTCGACTGCGTAATTTATGGTAGTGGGGGACTGCGTTCGCGCTCTCCCCTGTACACACTGGTTAAAAGCAGATAGCGTGGAGGGAAAAAGCGTGCGGTTCTTGACGCTTGTGGCGCCGCCCACTGCCCCAAAGGGTGAAGTTGCACCAGTTTTGTTATGTTTCTGTCTCTTTCTGCTGTGTCAGCCAGTGACCCGGAGAGTTCAGAGAACTGAACTGCGTTTGTTTTCATCGAGGTTGTCGAAACCTGCGACCGGTTTGCCGAATGTGGTTTTTCCCACAAACTTTGATATTCAACGGACGAGTTGATTGACAGCAGTGGTCCCAAAGGCAAAGTTGTTCGGATGGAGGTTTTCTGTCGTATGGTACGACTGTCTCGTGCGCGTGCTGTGAAAAAGCACGCGACATACGTTCGCCTATAGCCGCTCTCATGTTGTTGCTTTTTCATTTTAAAGCGCCACTAGGTGGCCATTCACCGCGTCCTTTCTCGCCTGACCCCAGACTGAGCCCGTGCACGGGTGTACCGGCTTGGGTGAAATTGTCTCGTTCCGTCCAAGAGCTATAGCCGTTCTAGCAGACCCCGCCTCGCCCAGCCCGTAGGTTTCGGCCTGCCGCCGCCAAGCTGAATCGAAATTCCCACTTTTTTTCCGATCTGGACGGACAGTCAGACTCCAGAGAATCTTTCTGCACTGGTTTGGGCCAGATCGGGCAAAAGACCTAGGACTAGTGTGCAAAAGTAGGTTTTTCACAAAATCCCAAATACCCGAAAATTTCGCCAGCGCAACCTTCGAATCCGAGGCATGCGTCTCGCTCGGCTCGAGCCAAGGATTCCGATGATATAAGACACTTGGTTCTGCGGCGTGCGGTTTGGGAGCTACGAGCCATTTCGTGCCGGGCCCATCGGGGGGCCAGCCTTGGTGATGTTGTAGAGCGAGTGGCTAGTACCATCCCTCAAAGTTTCAGGTCTCTACGACGTAAGGCCTTTGCCAACCCTCCCCCCCTCACCGCTTCCCAGATGGGCGTCGCCTTTGCCGGCTCCCCTGCCGCTGCGTCATTGTGTCATCGCTTCTCGGCCTTTTGGCTAAGATCAAGTGTAGTATCTGTTGTTATCAGTTTAATATCTGATACGTCCCCTATCCGGGGACTGCATATTAAATTGATTTTTGGCACATGGAGCCGGAACCGGGGCTTGCTCCGTCCACTCCACGCATCGACCTGGTATTGCAGTGCCTCCAGGAACGGTGTGCTTCCCCTTTTTGGGGACTGCGAATTGTTGTGACTAATAGAAGAACCAACAACACCACTGGAATTTTGTCAGAGAATACAGAAATACGCAGGAAGCGCATACAGAATGACGATGAGGTGACGCAACGATGACCGTGCCACAGAGAAAGCAGCAAGCTGCGGTCATATGAGCATAGGGAAAAAAGAAGAACAAAAGCGTCGGTTGCCGGCCGGCTGACTCATCACCGTCACAGCACGTTTTTTGATGTCCCTCTTATTTGAGAGTCTTTACCAACGAGCTGATGAGTCGAATCAGGGGTTTGTGTTGGATGGATTAGGGACACCTGATTCAAATCAAGGTCACGCACGCACGCACGCAGCAGTCAAGCAATGGAAGGTGCCCCGTCCTTCCTTTTCTTGGGGGAGGGGAAGGTCACCGTGTTTGAGGATGGCGAAGGGGGATAGGGGGCCTCTGCCTGGAGGCCAGGCAACTCATACTTACCTGGCAGGGGAGACACCATGATCAGGAAGGTGGTTCACCCAGGGCGAGGCTCGGCCATTGCACTCCGGTTGTGCTGACCCCTGCGAATTCCCCAAATGTGGGAATCTCGACTGCGTAATTTATGGTAGTGGGGGACTGCGTTCGCGCTCTCCCCTGTACACACTGGTTAAAAGCAGATAGCGTGGAGGGAAAAAGCGTGCGGTTCTTGACGCTTGTGGCGCCGCCCACTGCCCCAAAGGGTGAAGTTGCACCAGTTTTGTTATGTTTCTGTCTCTTTCTGCTGTGTCAGCCAGTGACCCGGAGAGTTCAGAGAACTGAACTGCGTTTGTTTTCATCGAGGTTGTCGAAACCTGCGACCGGTTTGCCGAATGTGGTTTTTCCCACAAACTTTGATATTCAACGGACGAGTTGATTGACAGCAGTGGTCCCAAAGGCAAAGTTGTTCGGATGGAGGTTTTCTGTCGTATGGTACGACTGTCTCGTGCGCGTGCTGTGAAAAAGCACGCGACATACGTTCGCCTATAGCCGCTCTCATGTTGTTGCTTTTTCATTTTAAAGCGCCACTAGGTGGCCATTCACCGCGTCCTTTCTCGCCTGACCCCAGACTGAGCCCGTGCACGGGTGTACCGGCTTGGGTGAAATTGTCTCGTTCCGTCCAAGAGCTATAGCCGTTCTAGCAGACCCCGCCTCGCCCAGCCCGTAGGTTTCGGCCTGCCGCCGCCAAGCTGAATCGAAATTCCCACTTTTTTTCCGATCTGGACGGACAGTCAGACTCCAGAGAATCTTTCTGCACTGGTTTGGGCCAGATCGGGCAAAAGACCTAGGACTAGTGTGCAAAAGTAGGTTTTTCACAAAATCCCAAATACCCGAAAATTTCGCCAGCGCAACCTTCGAATCCGAGGCATGCGTCTCGCTCGGCTCGAGCCAAGGATTCCGATGATATAAGACACTTGGTTCTGCGGCGTGCGGTTTGGGAGCTACGAGCCATTTCGTGCCGGGCCCATCGGGGGGCCAGCCTTGGTGATGTTGTAGAGCGAGTGGCTAGTACCATCCCTCAAAGTTTCAGGTCTCTACGACGTAAGGCCTTTGCCAACCCTCCCCCCCTCACCGCTTCCCAGATGGGCGTCGCCTTTGCCGGCTCCCCTGCCGCTGCGTCATTGTGTCATCGCTTCTCGGCCTTTTGGCTAAGATCAAGTGTAGTATCTGTTCTTATCAGTTTAATATCTGATACGTCCCCTATCCGGGGACTGCATATTAAATTGATTTTTGGCACATGGAGCCGGAACCGGGGCTTGCTCCGTCCACTCCACGCATCGACCTGGTATTGCAGTGCCTCCAGGAACGGTGTGCTTCCCCTTTTTGGGGACTGCGAATTGTTGTGACTAATAGAAGAACCAACAACACCACTGGAATTTTGTCAGAGAATACAGAAATACGCAGGAAGCGCATACAGAATGACGATGAGGTGACGCAACGATGACCGTGCCACAGAGAAAGCAGCAAGCTGCGGTCATATGAGCATAGGGAAAAAAGAAGAACAAAAGCGTCGGTTGCCGGCCGGCTGACTCATCACCGTCACAGCACGTTTTTTGATGTCCCTCTTATTTGAGAGTCTTTACCAACGAGCTGATGAGTCGAATCAGGGGTTTGTGTTGGATGGATTAGGGACACCTGATTCAAATCAAGGTCACGCACGCACGCACGCAGCAGTCAAGCAATGGAAGGTGCCCCGTCCTTCCTTTTCTTGGGGGAGGGGAAGGTCACCGTGTTTGAGGATGGCGAAGGGGGATAGGGGGCCTCTGCCTGGAGGCCAGGCAACTCATACTTACCTGGCAGGGGAGACACCATGATCAGGAAGGTGGTTCACCCAGGGCGAGGCTCGGCCATTGCACTCCGGTTGTGCTGACCCCTGCGAATTCCCCAAATGTGGGAATCTCGACTGCGTAATTTATGGTAGTGGGGGACTGCGTTCGCGCTCTCCCCTGTACACACTGGTTAAAAGCAGATAGCGTGGAGGGAAAAAGCGTGCGGTTCTTGACGCTTGTGGCGCCGCCCACTGCCCCAAAGGGTGAAGTTGCACCAGTTTTGTTATGTTTCTGTCTCTTTCTGCTGTGTCAGCCAGTGACCCGGAGAGTTCAGAGAACTGAACTGCGTTTGTTTTCATCGAGGTTGTCGAAACCTGCGACCGGTTTGCCGAATGTGGTTTTTCCCACAAACTTTGATATTCAACGGACGAGTTGATTGACAGCAGTGGTCCCAAAGGCAAAGTTGTTCGGATGGAGGTTTTCTGTCGTATGGTACGACTGTCTCGTGCGCGTGCTGTGAAAAAGCACGCGACATACGTTCGCCTATAGCCGCTCTCATGTTGTTGCTTTTTCATTTTAAAGCGCCACTAGGTGGCCATTCACCGCGTCCTTTCTCGCCTGACCCCAGACTGAGCCCGTGCACGGGTGTACCGGCTTGGGTGAAATTGTCTCGTTCCGTCCAAGAGCTATAGCCGTTCTAGCAGACCCCGCCTCGCCCAGCCCGTAGGTTTCGGCCTGCCGCCGCCAAGCTGAATCGAAATTCCCACTTTTTTTCCGATCTGGACGGACAGTCAGACTCCAGAGAATCTTTCTGCACTGGTTTGGGCCAGATCGGGCAAAAGACCTAGGACTAGTGTGCAAAAGTAGGTTTTTCACAAAATCCCAAATACCCGAAAATTTCGCCAGCGCAACCTTCGAATCCGAGGCATGCGTCTCGCTCGGCTCGAGCCAAGGATTCCGATGATATAAGACACTTGGTTCTGCGGCGTGCGGTTTGGGAGCTACGAGCCATTTCGTGCCGGGCCCATCGGGGGGCCAGCCTTGGTGATGTTGTAGAGCGAGTGGCTAGTACCATCCCTCAAAGTTTCAGGTCTCTACGACGTAAGGCCTTTGCCAACCCTCCCCCCCTCACCGCTTCCCAGATGGGCGTCGCCTTTGCCGGCTCCCCTGCCGCTGCGTCATTGTGTCATCGCTTCTCGGCCTTTTGGCTAAGATCAAGTGTAGTATCTGTTCTTATCAGTTTAATATCTGATACGTCCCCTATCCGGGGACTGCATATTAAATTGATTTTTGGCACATGGAGCCGGAACCGGGGCTTGCTCCGTCCACTCCACGCATCGACCTGGTATTGCAGTGCCTCCAGGAACGGTGTGCTTCCCCTTTTTGGGGACTGCGAATTGTTGTGGCTAATAGAAGAACCAACAACACCACTGGAATTTTGTCAGAGAATACAGAAATACGCAGGAAGCGCATACAGAATGACGATGAGGTGACGCAACGATGACCGTGCCACAGAGAAAGCAGCAAGCTGCGGTCATATGAGCATAGGGAAAAAAGAAGAACAAAAGCGTCGGTTGCCGGCCGGCTGACTCATCACCGTCACAGCACGTTTTTTGATGTCCCTCTTATTTGAGAGTCTTTACCAACGAGCTGATGAGTCGAATCAGGGGTTTGTGTTGGATGGATTAGGGACACCTGATTCAAATCAAGGTCACGCACGCACGCACGCAGCAGTCAAGCAATGGAAGGTGCCCCGTCCTTCCTTTTCTTGGGGGAGGGGAAGGTCACCGTGTTTGAGGATGGCGAAGGGGGATAGGGCGCCTCTGCCTGGAGGCCAGGCAACTCATACTTACCTGGCAGGGGAGACACCATGATCAGGAAGGTGGTTCACCCAGGGCGAGGCTCGGCCATTGCACTCCGGTTGTGCTGACCCCTGCGAATTCCCCAAATGTGGGAATCTCGACTGCGTAATTTATGGTAGTGGGGGACTGCGTTCGCGCTCTCCCCTGTACACACTGGTTAAAAGCAGATAGCGTGGAGGGAAAAAGCGTGCGGTTCTTGACGCTTGTGGCGCCGCCCACTGCCCCAAAGGGTGAAGTTGCACCAGTTTTGTTATGTTTCTGTCTCTTTCTGCTGTGTCAGCCAGTGACCCGGAGAGTTCAGAGAACTGAACTGCGTTTGTTTTCATCGAGGTTGTCGAAACCTGCGACCGGTTTGCCGAATGTGGTTTTTCCCACAAACTTTGATATTCAACGGACGAGTTGATTGACAGCAGTGGTCCCAAAGGCAAAGTTGTTCGGATGGAGGTTTTCTGTCGTATGGTACGACTGTCTCGTGCGCGTGCTGTGAAAAAGCACGCGACATACGTTCGCCTATAGCCGCTCTCATGTTGTTGCTTTTTCATTTTAAAGCGCCACTAGGTGACCATTCACCGCGTCCTTTCTCGCCTGACCCCAGACTGAGCCCGTGCACGGGTGTACCGGCTTGGGTGAAATTGTCTCGTTCCGTCCAAGAGCTATAGCCGTTCTAGCAGACCCCGCCTCGCCCAGCCCGTAGGTTTCGGCCTGCCGCCGCCAAGCTGAATCGAAATTCCCACTTTTTTTCCGATCTGGACGGACAGTCAGACTCCAGAGAATCTTTCTGCACTGGTTTGGGCCAGATCGGGCAAAAGACCTAGGACTAGTGTGCAAAAGTAGGTTTTTCACAAAATCCCAAATACCCGAAAATTTCGCCAGCGCAACCTTCGAATCCGAGGCATGCGTCTCGCTCGGCTCGAGCCAAGGATTCCGATGATATAAGACACTTGGTTCTGCGGCGTGCGGTTTGGGAGCTACGAGCCATTTCGTGCCGGGCCCATCGGGGGGCCAGCCTTGGTGATGTTGTAGAGCGAGTGGCTAGTACCATCCCTCAAAGTTTCAGGTCTCTACGACGTAAGGCCTTTGCCAACCCTCCCCCCCTCACCGCTTCCCAGATGGGCGTCGCCTTTGCCGGCTCCCCTGCCGCTGCGTCATTGTGTCATCGCTTCTCGGCCTTTTGGCTAAGATCAAGTGTAGTATCTGTTCTTATCAGTTTAATATCTGATACGTCCCCTATCCGGGGACTGCATATTAAATTGATTTTTGGCACATGGAGCCGGAACCGGGGCTTGCTCCGTCCACTCCACGCATCGACCTGGTATTGCAGTGCCTCCAGGAACGGTGTGCTTCCCCTTTTTGGGGACTGCGAATTGTTGTGACTAATAGAAGAACCAACAACACCACTGGAATTTTGTCAGAGAATACAGAAATACGCAGGAAGCGCATACAGAATGACGATGAGGTGACGCAACGATGACCGTGCCACAGAGAAAGCAGCAAGCTGCGGTCATATGAGCATAGGGAAAAAAGAAGAACAAAAGCGTCGGTTGCCGGCCGGCTGACTCATCACCGTCACAGCACGTTTTTTGATGTCCCTCTTATTTGAGAGTCTTTACCAACGAGCTGATGAGTCGAATCAGGGGTTTGTGTTGGATGGATTAGGGACACCTGATTCAAATCAAGGTCACGCACGCACGCACGCAGCAGTCAAGCAATGGAAGGTGCCCCGTCCTTCCTTTTCTTGGGGGAGGGGAAGGTCACCGTGTTTGAGGATGGCGAAGGGGGATAGGGCGCCTCTGCCTGGAGGCCAGGCAACTCATACTTACCTGGCAGGGGAGACACCATGATCAGGAAGGTGGTTCACCCAGGGCGAGGCTCGGCCATTGCACTCCGGTTGTGCTGACCCCTGCGAATTCCCCAAATGTGGGAATCTCGACTGCGTAATTTATGGTAGTGGGGGACTGCGTTCGCGCTCTCCCCTGTACACACTGGTTAAAAGCAGATAGCGTGGAGGGAAAAAGCGTGCGGTTCTTGACGCTTGTGGCGCCGCCCACTGCCCCAAAGGGTGAAGTTGCACCAGTTTTGTTATGTTTCTGTCTCTTTCTGCTGTGTCAGCCAGTGACCCGGAGAGTTCAGAGAACTGAACTGCGTTTGTTTTCATCGAGGTTGTCGAAACCTGCGACCGGTTTGCCGAATGTGGTTTTTCCCACAAACTTTGATATTCAACGGACGAGTTGATTGACAGCAGTGGTCCCAAAGGCAAAGTTGTTCGGATGGAGGTTTTCTGTCGTATGGTACGACTGTCTCGTGCGCGTGCTGTGAAAAAGCACGCGACATACGTTCGCCTATAGCCGCTCTCATGTTGTTGCTTTTTCATTTTAAAGCGCCACTAGGTGGCCATTCACCGCGTCCTTTCTCGCCTGACCCCAGACTGAGCCCGTGCACGGGTGTACCGGCTTGGGTGAAATTGTCTCGTTCCGTCCAAGAGCTATAGCCGTTCTAGCAGACCCCGCCTCGCCCAGCCCGTAGGTTTCGGCCTGCCGCCGCCAAGCTGAATTGAAATTCCCACTTTTTTTCCGATCTGGACGGACAGTCAGACTCCAGAGAATCTTTCTGCACTGGTTTGGGCCAGATCGGGCAAAAGACCTAGGACTAGTGTGCAAAAGTAGGTTTTTCACAAAATCCCAAATACCCGAAAATTTCGCCAGCGCAACCTTCGAATCCGAGGCATGCGTCTCGCTCGGCTCGAGCCAAGGATTCCGATGATATAAGACACTTGGTTCTGCGGCGTGCGGTTTGGGAGCTACGAGCCATTTCGTGCCGGGCCCATCGGGGGGCCAGCCTTGGTGATGTTGTAGAGCGAGTGGCTAGTACCATCCCTCAAAGTTTCAGGTCTCTACGACGTAAGGCCTTTGCCAACCCTCCCCCCCTCACCGCTTCCCAGATGGGCGTCGCCTTTGCCGGCTCCCCTGCCGCTGCGTCATTGTGTCATCGCTTCTCGGCCTTTTGGCTAAGATCAAGTGGTCTGGTCTTACGGTTGAGACAGCGATCGCCTCTTGTGGGACCTTTGTCTCGTGTGTTGCTTGTCACACGGGACATACAGCCTTCAGGAGGTACATTGACAAGCGGCTTTTAATTGACGAATCGTTTCTACGAGGACTCTTCTTGTTTTAAGGTAAGCAGGTTTTAATTAATTTATCTATTTATTGTATTAATTTATTGTTTTAGCCGCCGCTTGCTGGTGGTGCCTCCAACATGTCGGCTGCTCGTGCCGGCGTGAGGAGGCACCACAGCGTGCGTTTTAAATTCAAAGCAAAAGAGGATGGAACTCTCCTGGCGATGTCCAGACTGGATTTCTCCAGGAAGTTCATCCAACAAATTCTTGGTTTTAAGGCTCCGGACATAAACTGCTTGTTGACTCTGCCCCTGAATCATGGCTTTGATGTAAGTTTTGCTTCAGCTTCCTTATTAAATACTTTTTGGTCTCGTTTTGAAATGTGTAAAGCCAATTTTTCCATGTTCACTGTGGAAAAACTGACTGATAATTCACTGAAAGTTGTGATTATCAGGATGTTTAATGAAACAGTAAGTGGAGAGGACATTTCTGTGTGGTTGGCAAGATATTGCTCTATTCGCGGACAACCAGTCAAGGTTTTAGACGAAGACGGTATCTGGAGCTGTGCGTGGAGAGTGCCCATCAAACAATGGGCAGATCCCAACAGCTACCATGGCCTGAGTCAAATTCCTTCAATGATTGTGTTGGGAGAGAATAGAGGCTACATCCATTACCAAGGGATGCCCAAGCTATGCCGCAAGTGTGGCCAACTTGGACATCTCGCCGAGGCATGTCAAGAAGTAGTGTGCAGGAAGTGCAGAGAAATTGGGCACATTTTTGAGGAGTGCAAAAATGGCAGAAAGTGCAACCTTTGTGGAGAATCATCCCATCTCTACAGAGATTGCCCTAAAAGTTTTGCCAACAAATTAAAGAGCAACAAAATGGCCGCCCCACCAAAAGAACAAACGATTGAGGAGGCGGGCCCCGAGGTTTTGGCGGGAAATTCAAATCCTCAGCCAGCCTCGGGGATTGGACAGGAAGGAGAAAGTGGGGCGGCCACAGGGGCGGAGTCAAACATGGCAGTTGATCAGGGGGAGGAAGCCACTCCTCCAAATGAAAATGAAGACAAAATGGAGGACGAAGAGGAGGAAACGGCTTCCTCCCTACAAACAGTTTCGGAGCTAAGTGTGGTGGACAGTGGGAGTGAAACTGATTGTTCTCTCCCAAATGCTCAAGTGCAGAAAAGGTCTGCGAGATCTCCTCTGTTTCTGACAGAGGAGAAAAGGCTGAGGGCAGCGCATCGGCTAGATAGTTCCTCTTCGGAAGATCTAGACCGTATGTGGCCCGCAGAATCTCCAAATGAAGTCTCTTTTCTGCATATTAAGCTAAGAACATCGTCGCCAAAGGAACTGCAAGAGGTTCACTCTGCAGATTCGGAGGCGGCGAGCATTTGCCCTCCTGATCCCAGTTTTTCTGGGGAAAAGGAAAGGCAGGTGCAACAAGAAATAACATGATTTTAATTTGATTTCTGTAGTCTCTTTCTTGTTTTAAATGTCTCACACCCTTTTAACTATACTGCTCATGGCTCTCACTATCTCCACCATAAATGTGAGAAGTGTGAGGAGCAATATACGAGCACAGAGTACTCTATCCTATCTAAAATCTTTTAAGTCAGATGTGTTTTTATTGCAAGAATGTGGTCTGCCCTTTTTAACAAATTACAAGAAGTGGGAGGAGCTTTGGACCCCAGGACGTTCCATATGGAGTGGGTCCAATTTTAACAAAAATGATGGTGTTGCTATTTTAATCAAAAATCCTAATATTCTGGTGAAGGGCTGCACCGTGGTGAGGGATGGGCGGGCAATTTTAACAAATCTGACCTTTTTAGATAGGGATTTCAAGGTTTTAAATGTGTATGGTTTTACTGAAAAAAATGAGAGGTATGAGCTTTTAGAAGATTTGCAGCCTCACATGCTAGGGAGGGACCCCCTAATAGTAGCTGGGGATTTTAATTGTGTTTTAAATCAGAAAGATAGGAAAAGGGTAGGGGATGATTTTAAAGTAGATAAAACTTCGGTTTTATTAAAAAAAATAGTTAATGATTTTAAACTAACTGACTGTTTTAAGGAGATGCATCCAAGAGAGGAGGGCTTCACCTGGGTCAGTGGTGATGGTGCTAGAGCCTCTCGTATTGATTTTGTTTTTACTCGCAATTGTCCACCAATGGATGCTACATTGACTCCCTTGCACTTTTCAGATCACGCTATGCTTTCGTGCACCCTTTCACTTCCCACAGACTTGATGGTAGGGAGGGGAATATGGAAGCTGAACTGCTCCCTGTTGCAAGATGAGACCATTGTCAAAGAATACAGGGAGCAGTTCAGCCAATGGCAGACTTTACAAGACTTTTTTGACTCACGAGCACAGTGGTGGGAAATGGTGAAGGGTAGGACAAGACTTTTTTTTAGACAGAAGGGGAAAAAAAGAAAGAAAAAGAAACAAGACGCATAGTGGGGCTGCAAAAGAGACTACAGAGATATTTTAATCTTTTAAATAGTGGAATCGATTTTAGTGAAGAAATAAAAGCGGTCAAAAATGAAATGTCTGTTTTAGAAAAGGAAAGGAATAAGGGAGTGATTTTAAGAAGTAAAGAGAGAGAACTGGAAGAAGGGAAAAAGTGTACACGTTACTTTTTTAAAAAAGTTATAGCAAAGGGAGGAACCATGACAAAATTAAAAACAAAAGGAGGGGAGGTTAAAAACACAAAAGAAATTGGAAGAGTGGTGGAAAATTTTTATGGGAGCCTATATGAGGAAAAGAAAGTGCAAGCTGCAATCATGGATGAAGTTTTAAGTACCCTGGAAAATAAGATAAATGAAAATGCTGACTTTTTAACTATAGATTTTAATGTCCTAGAAATGACGAAAGTTTTAAAGAGTTTTAAGAAGGGGAAGTCCCCAGGAATTGATGGACTTCCCGTAGAATTTTATGACAAATTTTGGGACATTTTAGTGCACGAACTGTTGACGGTTTTTAAAGAATTTGATAGACACGACAGACTCCCGGACAGTTTTAGAACAGGGATAGTGACACTCTTACATAAAATAGACGACAAGACAGACTTAAAAAATTGGCGACCGATCACTCTTTTTAGTAAATTATTATCTGGACGGATGTCGCAAGTTTTAGAGGACGTGATCCACCCGGATCAAGCTTGTGCGGTGCCCGGGAGAAAGATCACGGACAGCCTGATATTGATTAGAGATGCTATCTGTTTTGCGAGAGACAGAAATATTCGGCTAGTAGTCCTAAATCTAGATTTTGAAAAAGCCTTTGATCGGGTCTCGCACCAATACCTTTTTAAGGTATTGCAAAAAATGGGGTTCCCTGGGAGGTTTTTAGCATGGGTGGGACTGCTATACAGAGATATATCCAGCAGAATTATGGTAAATGGGAACTTGACAAAAGCGATAAATGTTCGCAGTGGCGTTCGTCAAGGGTGTCCGTTATCCCCACTCTTGTATGTGGCCTGTATTGAGCCATTGGCACAACTCTTGAGAAGGGATAAATGGATCAATGGACTGGACATACCTGGGACTGGAGGACTGACAGCGACCTGTGTTTTATATATGGACGACGTAACCCTTTTAGCTACTGACGTTTTATCTGTACGAAGAGCAATGGACTTGACTGACTGGTACGGTCGGGCCTCGGGCGCCAGACTAAACAGGAATAAGTCCGAGGCCCAGCTCTTCGGGCCGTGGGGGGACGTAGACATAGGAAGACTGGACGTAAATTTTAAACAAACTGATATTAAGGTTTTAGGTATTAAATTTGACAAAGAGGGAGGTGGACAGAACAATTGGGCTGACGCATTAGGGAAAGTCAGGAAAAGATTGGGGTTTTGGGGACTGAGGACTTTGACACTTGAAGGCAAGGTTTTAATATATAAAGCAGTGATCTTACCTTTGTTCTTATTGTTGTGTTCGGTTTTTATTCCCCCCAGATCTTTTATTTTAGGTGTGGAGAGGGCGGTCTTTTATTTCTTCTGGGGGTCCAAATGGGAGAGACTTAAAAGAGAGGTGGTAAAGAAGAGAAAAGAGAATGGTGGGAAGGGCCTCCCAGACCCCCACCTGTTTTTAACCAGCCGTTTTACCGCACTGCACATCAAATATGCTTTGACCCCATCCAGAGAAAACAAGACAGCAGCCATGGCTCGATTCTGGATGGGGTCCTATTTAAGAACTTTAAAGATTTTAGCAGTTGATTTAAAAACCCCAGTGTCTTTTAATCTCCCGAAACATTACTGTTTTATCAAGACATTTTTAAAGAAACACTTTTTAGAAACAGAAGATGTGACGATTTTAACTAACCATAAGTCTCTTATCTCTCTTGTGCAGGATCGAGAAAAGGTGAGCCCAGTTCCAGGCCTCACGCCAAGTGAGGCCAAAGAAGTTTGGAGGAACGTTGCCCACCCAGCTCTCCAGAACAGGCTTAAGGACTTGGCGTGGATGGTGGCTCATGAGATCCTCCCGGTCAGGGCGGTTATGCACTCCAGAGGCATGGCCAAAAATCCCACCTGCCCACGGTCCGGGTGTAAATCCCCGGAGACCGTCTACCATCTGCTCTGGGAGTGCGGTGCTGCGCGGGACCTGTGGGCCAGGGCCGGCCCCCTGTTTTTCCCGTGCCTGCCAGCGGGTGGGGCCCAGGTGGATTACAAGCTCGCCATCCTAGGGGTGGGTCAGGGCCTAAAAGCCCTAACAACACAAGAATTTGCATCGCTCTGGCTCACCCTTAACCTGATAAAGGATGCCATCTGGGTCACCAGAAACCTGCTGGTGGGGAAACGCGTGACGGTCCCCCTCCACGCGAGCGAGCAGAGGATAAGATCAGCGCTGCAGGGTGGGCCGCACGTCGTTATTCGGATGGGGGGGCCGAGGCCACACGAGAAGGTCCCGGCCACCACCGACCTTGGCCGCCCGTAGATGCACCCTCACCACTCTGGCTACGGGAACAGCGGGCCAGCGGGCCGGAGGAGAGGGGATCTCCGCTGGGCTCTGGAAGCGAGGAGTCTTGAGCCTGTTCTGGAGAACTGGAGTGAATGGACATGTTTTTTAGGGGCTCACCCTCGATCCTTTACAAGAGATGAAGTTTTAATTGTCACGTTTTAGTCTGTTTTATCATGAATATATTTATTGTTTTCATTCATTTTATCCCTCTTTTAACACCACACTGACATACATGGACTTTTACACAACACATCAACTGATTTTAACAAAATATTGTCTTGTGTTTTAATCGGTGTAACTATGTATTTTTATTTTTTAAAACAAGAAAAAAAGAAATGTGTGGCATAAATATGAAAATGAATTGAAATCAATATGAAAAAATGTAACAATAAAACTTTTCGAAAGAAAAATCTGTTCTTATCAGTTTAATATCTGATACGTCCCCTATCCGGGGACTGCATATTAAATTGATTTTTGGCACATGGAGCCGGAACCGGGGCTTGCTCCGTCCACTCCACGCATCGACCTGGTATTGCAGTGCCTCCAGGAACGGTGTGCTTCCCCTTTTTGGGGACTGCGAATTGTTGTGACTAATAGAAGAACCAACAACACCACTGGAATTTTGTCAGAGAATACAGAAATACGCAGGAAGCGCATACAGAATGACGATGAGGTGACGCAACGATGACCGTGCCACAGAGAAAGCAGCAAGCTGCGGTCATATGAGCATAGGGAAAAAAGAAGAACAAAAGCGTCGGTTGCCGGCCGGCTGACTCATCACCGTCACAGCACGTTTTTTGATGTCCCTCTTATTTGAGAGTCTTTACCAACGAGCTGATGAGTCGAATCAGGGGTTTGTGTTGGATGGATTAGGGACACCTGATTCAAATCAAGGTCACGCACGCACGCACGCAGCAGTCAAGCAATGGAAGGTGCCCCGTCCTTCCTTTTCTTGGGGGAGGGGAAGGTCACCGTGTTTGAGGATGGCGAAGGGGGATAGGGCGCCTCTGCCTGGAGGCCAGGCAACTCATACTTACCTGGCAGGGGAGACACCATGATCAGGAAGGTGGTTCACCCAGGGCGAGGCTCGGCCATTGCACTCCGGTTGTGCTGACCCCTGCGAATTCCCCAAATGTGGGAATCTCGACTGCGTAATTTATGGTAGTGGGGGACTGCGTTCGCGCTCTCCCCTGTACACACTGGTTAAAAGCAGATAGCGTGGAGGGAAAAAGCGTGCGGTTCTTGACGCTTGTGGCGCCGCCCACTGCCCCAAAGGGTGAAGTTGCACCAGTTTTGTTATGTTTCTGTCTCTTTCTGCTGTGTCAGCCAGTGACCCGGAGAGTTCAGAGAACTGAACTGCGTTTGTTTTCATCGAGGTTGTCGAAACCTGCGACCGGTTTGCCGAATGTGGTTTTTCCCACAAACTTTGATATTCAACGGACGAGTTGATTGACAGCAGTGGTCCCAAAGGCAAAGTTGTTCGGATGGAGGTTTTCTGTCGTATGGTACGACTGTCTCGTGCGCGTGCTGTGAAAAAGCACGCGACATACGTTCGCCTATAGCCGCTCTCATGTTGTTGCTTTTTCATTTTAAAGCGCCACTAGGTGGCCATTCACCGCGTCCTTTCTCGCCTGACCCCAGACTGAGCCCGTGCACGGGTGTACCGGCTTGGGTGAAATTGTCTCGTTCCGTCCAAGAGCTATAGCCGTTCTAGCAGACCCCGCCTCGCCCAGCCCGTAGGTTTCGGCCTGCCGCCGCCAAGCTGAATCGAAATTCCCACTTTTTTTCCGATCTGGACGGACAGTCAGACTCCAGAGAATCTTTCTGCACTGGTTTGGGCCAGATCGGGCAAAAGACCTAGGACTAGTGTGCAAAAGTAGGTTTTTCACAAAATCCCAAATACCCGAAAATTTCGCCAGCGCAACCTTCGAATCCGAGGCATGCGTCTCGCTCGGCTCGAGCCAAGGATTCCGATGATATAAGACACTTGGTTCTGCGGCGTGCGGTTTGGGAGCTACGAGCCATTTCGTGCCGGGCCCATCGGGGGGCCAGCCTTGGTGATGTTGTAGAGCGAGTGGCTAGTACCATCCCTCAAAGTTTCAGGTCTCTACGACGTAAGGCCTTTGCCAACCCTCCCCCCCTCACCGCTTCCCAGATGGGCGTCGCCTTTGCCGGCTCCCCTGCCGCTGCGTCATTGTGTCATCGCTTCTCGGCCTTTTGGCTAAGATCAAGTGGTCTGGTCTTACGGTTGAGACAGCGATCGCCTCTTGTGGGACCTTTGTCTCGTGTGTTGCTTGTCACACGGGACATACAGCCTTCAGGAGGTACATTGACAAGCGGCTTTTAATTGACGAATCGTTTCTACGAGGACTCTTCTTGTTTTAAGGTAAGCAGGTTTTAATTAATTTATCTATTTATTGTATTAATTTATTGTTTTAGCCGCCGCTTGCTGGTGGTGCCTCCAACATGTCGGCTGCTCGTGCCGGCGTGAGGAGGCACCACAGCGTGCGTTTTAAATTCAAAGCAAAAGAGGATGGAACTCTCCTGGCGATGTCCAGACTGGATTTCTCCAGGAAGTTCATCCAACAAATTCTTGGTTTTAAGGCTCCGGACATAAACTGCTTGTTGACTCTGCCCCTGAATCATGGCTTTGATGTAAGTTTTGCTTCAGCTTCCTTATTAAATACTTTTTGGTCTCGTTTTGAAATGTGTAAAGCCAATTTTTCCTTGTTCACTGTGGAAAAACTGACTGATAATTCACTGAAAGTTGTGATTATCAGGATGTTTAATGAAACAGTAAGTGGAGAGGACATTTCTGTGTGGTTGGCAAGATATTGCTCTATTCGCGGACAACCAGTCAAGGTTTTAGACGAAGACGGTATCTGGAGCTGTGCGTGGAGAGTGCCCATCAAACAATGGGCAGATCCCAACAGCTACCATGGCCTGAGTCAAATTCCTTCAATGATTGTGTTGGGAGAGAATAGAGGCTACATCCATTACCAAGGGATGCCCAAGCTATGCCACAAGTGTGGCCAACTTGGACATCTCGCCGAGGCATGTCAAGAAGTAGTGTGCAGGAAGTGCAGAGAAATTGGGCACATTTTTGAGGAGTGCAAAAATGGCAGAAAGTGCAACCTTTGTGGAGAATCATCCCATCTCTACAGAGATTGCCCTAAAAGTTTTGCCAACAAATTAAAGAGCAACAAAATGGCCGCCCCACCAAAAGAACAAACGATTGAGGAGGCGGGCCCCGAGGTTTTGGCGGGAAATTCAAATCCTCAGCCAGCCTCGGGGATTGGACAGGAAGGAGAAAGTGGGGCGGCCACAGGGGCGGAGTCAAACATGGCAGTTGATCAGGGGGAGGAAGCCACTCCTCCAAATGAAAATGAAGACAAAATGGAGGACGAAGAGGAGGAAACGGCTTCCTCCCTACAAACAGTTTCGGAGCTAAGTGTGGTGGACAGTGGGAGTGAAACTGATTGTTCTCTCCCAAATGCTCAAGTGCAGAAAAGGTCTGCGAGATCTCCTCTGTTTCTGACAGAGGAGAAAAGGCTGAGGGCAGCGCATCGGCTAGATAGTTCCTCTTCGGAAGATCTAGACCGTATGTGGCCCGCAGAATCTCCAAATGAAGTCTCTTTTCTGCATATTAAGCTAAGAACATCGTCGCCAAAGGAACTGCAAGAGGTTCACTCTGCAGATTCGGAGGCGGCGAGCATTTGCCCTCCTGATCCCAGTTTTTCTGGGGAAAAGGAAAGGCAGGTGCAACAAGAAATAACATGATTTTAATTTGATTTCTGTAGTCTCTTTCTTGTTTTAAATGTCTCACACCCTTTTAACTATACTGCTCATGGCTCTCACTATCTCCACCATAAATGTGAGAAGTGTGAGGAGCAATATACGAGCACAGAGTACTCTATCCTATCTAAAATCTTTTAAGTCAGATGTGTTTTTATTGCAAGAATGTGGTCTGCCCTTTTTAACAAATTACAAGAAGTGGGAGGAGCTTTGGACCCCAGGACGTTCCATATGGAGTGGGTCCAATTTTAACAAAAATGATGGTGTTGCTATTTTAATCAAAAATCCTAATATTCTGGTGAAGGGCTGCACCGTGGTGAGGGATGGGCGGGCAATTTTAACAAATCTGACCTTTTTAGATAGGGATTTCAAGGTTTTAAATGTGTATGGTTTTACTGAAAAAAATGAGAGGTATGAGCTTTTAGAAGATTTGCAGCCTCACATGCTAGGGAGGGACCCCCTAATAGTAGCTGGGGATTTTAATTGTGTTTTAAATCAGAAAGATAGGAAAAGGGTAGGGGATGATTTTAAAGTAGATAAAACTTCGGTTTTATTAAAAAAAATAGTTAATGATTTTAAACTAACTGACTGTTTTAAGGAGATGCATCCAAGAGAGGAGGGCTTCACCTGGGTCAGTGGTGATGGTGCTAGAGCCTCTCGTATTGATTTTGTTTTTACTCGCAATTGTCCACCAATGGATGCTACATTGACTCCCTTGCACTTTTCAGATCACGCTATGCTTTCGTGCACCCTTTCACTTCCCACAGACTTGACGGTAGGGAGGGGAATATGGAAGCTGAACTGCTCCCTGTTGCAAGATGAGACCATTGTCAAAGAATACAGGGAGCAGTTCAGCCAATGGCAGACTTTACAAGACTTTTTTGACTCACGAGCACAGTGGTGGGAAATGGTGAAGGGTAGGACAAGACTTTTTTTTAGACAGAAGGGGAAAAAAAAGAAAGAAAAAGAAACAAGACGCATAGTGGGGCTGCAAAAGAGACTACAGAGATATTTTAATCTTTTAAATAGTGGAATCGATTTTAGTGAAGAAATAAAAGCGGTCAAAAATGAAATGTCTGTTTTAGAAAAGGAAAGGAATAAGGGAGTGATTTTAAGAAGTAAAGAGAGAGAACTGGAAGAAGGGGAAAAGTGTACACGTTACTTTTTTAAAAAAGTTATAGCAAAGGGAGGAACCATGACAAAATTAAAAACAAAAGGAGGGGAGGTTAAAAACACAAAAGAAATTGGAAGAGTGGTGGAAAATTTTTATGGGAGCCTATATGAGGAAAAGAAAGTGCAAGCTGCAATCATGGATGAAGTTTTAAGTACCCTGGAAAATAAGATAAATGAAAATGCTGACTTTTTAACTATAGATTTTAATGTCCTAGAAATGACGAAAGTTTTAAAGAGTTTTAAGAAGGGGAAGTCCCCAGGAATTGATGGACTTCCCGTAGAATTTTATGACAAATTTTGGGACATTTTAGTGCACGAACTGTTGACGGTTTTTAAAGAATTTGATAGACACGACAGACTCCCGGACAGTTTTAGAACAGGGATAGTGACACTCTTACATAAAATAGACGACAAGACAGACTTAAAAAATTGGCGACCGATCACTCTTTTTAGTAAATTATTATCTGGACGGATGTCGCAAGTTTTAGAGGACGTGATCCACCCGGATCAAGCTTGTGCGGTGCCCGGGAGAAAGATCACGGACAGCCTGATATTGATTAGAGATGCTATCTGTTTTGCGAGAGACAGAAATATTCGGCTAGTAGTCCTAAATCTAGATTTTGAAAAAGCCTTTGATCGGGTCTCGCACCAATACCTTTTTAAGGTATTGCAAAAAATGGGGTTCCCTGGGAGGTTTTTAGCATGGGTGGGACTGCTATACAGAGATATATCCAGCAGAATTATGGTAAATGGGAACTTGACAAAAGCGATAAATGTTCGCAGTGGCGTTCGTCAAGGGTGTCCGTTATCCCCACTCTTGTATGTGGCCTGTATTGAGCCATTGGCACAACTCTTGAGAAGGGATAAATGGATCAATGGACTGGACATACCTGGGACTGGAGGACTGACAGCGACCTGTGTTTTATATATGGACGACGTAACCCTTTTAGCTACTGACGTTTTATCTGTACGAAGAGCAATGGACTTGACTGACTGGTACGGTCGGGCCTCGGGCGCCAGACTAAACAGGAATAAGTCCGAGGCCCAGCTCTTCGGGCCGTGGGGGGACGTAGACATAGGAAGACTGGACGTAAATTTTAAACAAACTGATATTAAGGTTTTAGGTATTAAATTTGACAAAGAGGGAGGTGGACAGAACAATTGGGCTGACGCATTAGGGAAAGTCAGGAAAAGATTGGGGTTTTGGGGACTGAGGACTTTGACACTTGAAGGCAAGGTTTTAATATATAAAGCAGTGATCTTACCTTTGTTCTTATTGTTGTGTTCGGTTTTTATTCCCCCCAGATCTTTTATTTTAGGTGTGGAGAGGGCGGTCTTTTATTTCTTCTGGGGGTCCAAATGGGAGAGACTTAAAAGAGAGGTGGTAAAGAAGAGAAAAGAGAATGGTGGGAAGGGCCTCCCAGACCCCCACCTGTTTTTAACCAGCCGTTTTACCGCACTGCACATCAAATATGCTTTGACCCCATCCAGAGAAAACAAGACAGCAGCCATGGCTCGATTCTGGATGGGGTCCTATTTAAGAACTTTAAAGATTTTAGCAGTTGATTTAAAAACCCCAGTGTCTTTTAATCTCCCGAAACATTACTGTTTTATCAAGACATTTTTAAAGAAACACTTTTTAGAAACAGAAGATGTGACGATTTTAACTAACCATAAGTCTCTTATCTCTCTTGTGCAGGATCGAGAAAAGGTGAGCCCAGTTCCAGGCCTCACGCCAAGTGAGGCCAAAGAAGTTTGGAGGAACGTTGCCCACCCAGCTCTCCAGAACAGGCTTAAGGACTTGGCGTGGATGGTGGCTCATGAGATCCTCCCGGTCAGGGCGGTTATGCACTCCAGAGGCATGGCCAAAAATCCCACCTGCCCACGGTCCGGGTGTAAATCCCCGGAGACCGTCTACCATCTGCTCTGGGAGTGCGGTGCTGCGCGGGACCTGTGGGCCAGGGCCGGCCCCCTGTTTTTCCCGTGCCTGCCAGCGGGTGGGGCCCAGGTGGATTACAAGCTCGCCATCCTAGGGGTGGGTCAGGGCCTAAAAGCCCTAACAACACAAGAATTTGCATCGCTCTGGCTCACCCTTAACCTGATAAAGGATGCCATCTGGGTCACCAGAAACCTGCTGGTGGGGAAACGCGTGACGGTCCCCCTCCACGCGAGCGAGCAGAGGATAAGATCAGCGCTGCAGGGTGGGCCGCACGTCGTTATTCGGATGGGGGGGCCGAGGCCACACGAGAAGGTCCCGGCCACCACCGACCTTGGCCGCCCGTAGATGCACCCTCACCACTCTGGCTACGGGAACAGCGGGCCAGCGGGCCGGAGGAGAGGGGATCTCCGCTGGGCTCTGGAAGCGAGGAGTCTTGAGCCTGTTCTGGAGAACTGGAGTGAATGGACATGTTTTTTAGGGGCTCACCCTCGATCCTTTACAAGAGATGAAGTTTTAATTGTCACGTTTTAGTCTGTTTTATCATGAATATATTTATTGTTTTCATTCATTTTATCCCTCTTTTAACACCACACTGACATACATGGACTTTTACACAACACATCAACTGATTTTAACAAAATATTGTCTTGTGTTTTAATCGGTGTAACTATGTATTTTTATTTTTTAAAACAAGAAAAAAAGAAATGTGTGGCATAAATATGAAAATGAATTGAAATCAATATGAAAAAATGTAACAATAAAACTTTTCGAAAGAAAAATCTGTTCTTATCAGTTTAATATCTGATACGTCCCCTATCCGGGGACTGCATATTAAATTGATTTTTGGCACATGGAGCCGGAACCGGGGCTTGCTCCGTCCACTCCACGCATCGACCTGGTATTGCAGTGCCTCCAGGAACGGTGTGCTTCCCCTTTTTGGGGACTGCGAATTGTTGTGACTAATAGAAGAACCAACAACACCACTGGAATTTTTTTTGTCAGAGAATACAGAAATACGCAGGAAGCGCATACAGAATGACGATGAGGTGACGCAACGATGACCGTGCCACAGAGAAAGCAGCAAGCTGCGGTCATATGAGCATAGGGAAAAAAGAAGAACAAAAGCGTCGGTTGCCGGCCGGCTGACTCATCACCGTCACAGCACGTTTTTTGATGTCCCTCTTATTTGAGAGTCTTTACCAACGAGCTGATGAGTCGAATCAGGGGTTTGTGTTGGATGGATTAGGGACACCTGATTCAAATCAAGGTCACGCACGCACGCACGCAGCAGTCAAGCAATGGAAGGTGCCCCGTCCTTCCTTTTCTTGGGGGAGGGGAAGGTCACCGTGTTTGAGGATGGCGAAGGGGGATAGGGGGCCTCTGCCTGGAGGCCAGGCAACTCATACTTACCTGGCAGGGGAGACACCATGATCAGGAAGGTGGTTCACCCAGGGCGAGGCTCGGCCATTGCACTCCGGTTGTGCTGACCCCTGCGAATTCCCCAAATGTGGGAATCTCGACTGCATAATTTATGGTAGTGGGGGACTGCGTTCGCGCTCTCCCCTGTACACACTGGTTAAAAGCAGATAGCGTGGAGGGAAAAAGCGTGCGGTTCTTGACGCTTGTGGCGCCGCCCACTGCCCCAAAGGGTGAAGTTGCACCAGTTTTGTTATGTTTCTGTCTCTTTCTGCTGTGTCAGCCAGTGACCCGGAGAGTTCAGAGAACTGAACTGCGTTTGTTTTCATCGAGGTTGTCGAAACCTGCGACCGGTTTGCCGAATGTGGTTTTTCCCACAAACTTTGATATTCAACGGACGAGTTGATTGACAGCAGTGGTCCCAAAGGCAAAGTTGTTCGGATGGAGGTTTTCTGTCGTATGGTACGACTGTCTCGTGCGCGTGCTGTGAAAAAGCACGCGACATACGTTCGCCTATAGCCGCTCTCATGTTGTTGCTTTTTCATTTTAAAGCGCCACTAGGTGGCCATTCACCGCGTCCTTTCTCGCCTGACCCCAGACTGAGCCCGTGCACGGGTGTACCGGCTTGGGTGAAATTGTCTCGTTCCGTCCAAGAGCTATAGCCGTTCTAGCAGACCCCGCCTCGCCCAGCCCGTAGGTTTCGGCCTGCCGCCGCCAAGCTGAATCGAAATTCCCACTTTTTTTCCGATCTGGACGGACAGTCAGACTCCAGAGAATCTTTCTGCACTGGTTTGGGCCAGATCGGGCAAAAGACCTAGGACTAGTGTGCAAAAGTAGGTTTTTCACAAAATCCCAAATACCCGAAAATTTCGCCAGCGCAACCTTCGAATCCGAGGCATGCGTCTCGCTCGGCTCGAGCCAAGGATTCCGATGATATAAGACACTTGGTTCTGCGGCGTGCGGTTTGGGAGCTACGAGCCATTTCGTGCCGGGCCCATCGGGGGGCCAGCCTTGGTGATGTTGTAGAGCGAGTGGCTAGTACCATCCCTCAAAGTTTCAGGTCTCTACGACGTAAGGCCTTTGCCAACCCTCCCCCCCTCACCGCTTCCCAGATGGGCGTCGCCTTTGCCGGCTCCCCTGCCGCTGCGTCATTGTGTCATCGCTTCTCGGCCTTTTGGCTAAGATCAAGTGTCTTGTCGAACGGTTGAGACTGCGATCGCCTCTTCAAGGTTTCCTGGCTCGAGAGCTTCTGGTGTCCCGAGCCGTACAACTTTTTAGAGGGAGAGTGACCCTGCTGGTTTTACAGGTTAGCAGTTTTAAGGTAAGACTTTTATTCTTTTATCTATTTATTGTATTTATTGATCTTTTACGTTTTTTTTTTAGGCTGTCGGTGCCTCCACCATGTCGGCTGCTCGTGCCGGCATGCGGAGGCACCACAGCGTGCGATTTTTATTTAGAGAGGTGGAGGGTAAGCTCCTGGGGTTGTCTCGTTTAGACTTCTCCAGGAAGCTCATCCAAAAAACCCTCAATTTTAATGCCAGTGATTTAAATTGTTTAATGACTCTGCCCCTGAACAAAGGTTTCGATGTCAGTTTTAGATCTGCTTCCTTGTTGCAAGATTTCTGGCAACGATTTGAGCATTGCAAGACCCAGTTCTCCATGTTCAATGTTGAGAAACTTTCTGACAATTCTATTAAAACAGTGATTGTTAGAATGTTCAATGAAACAGTGAGTGGAGATGATGTTGCTGTATGGCTGGGTAGATTTTGCACGGTTCGAAGTCCACCAGTCAAGGTGCTTGACGAAGACGGCATCTGGAATTGCGCTTGGAGAGTTCCCATTAAACAGTGGGAAGATCCAAGCGGATTCCAGGGTCTGAGTCATTTACCCTCAATGATTGTGCTGGGAGAGAACCGCGGCTACATTCATTATCAGGGAATGCCCAAATTGTGCCGAAAATGTGGGAAAATGGGACACCTCGCTGAGGCATGCCAAGAAATTGTGTGTAGGAAGTGCAGAGAAATTGGTCACATTTTTGAGGAATGTACCAATGGCAGACGGTGTAATCTCTGTGGAGATGCTAACCATTTCTACAGAGATTGCCCTAAAAGTTTTGCCAACAAGTTGAAAGGGAACAAAATGGCCGCCCCACCAAAGGAACAATCAAAAGAACAAAGAGAGGAGGAGGCGGGCCCTGAGGTTTTGGCGGGAATTTCACATTCCCAGCCAGCCTCAGGGATTGGAAAAGAAGAAAGAAGTGGGGCGGCCACAGGGGCGGAGTCAGAATTCGTTAATGAAAAGGGGGAGGAAGCCACTCCCCAACAAGAAAAAAGCAAAGACAAAATGGAGGAGGAGGAAGATGAAACGGCTTCCTCCCTCTACACCGTATCGGAGGTTAGTGGGGTGGATAGTGGGAGTGAAACCGAGTGTTCACTCCCAAATGCTCAAGTGCAGAAAAGGTCTGCGAGATCTCCTCTGCTTCAAACAGAGGAGAAAAGGCTGCGGGCATCGCATCGGCCAGATAGTTCCTCTTCGGAAGATCTGAACCGTATGTGGCCTGCAGACTCTCCAAATGAAGTCTCCTTTCTGCACTTTAAGCTAAGAACATCGTCACCAAAGGATCCACAAGAGGTTTCCTCTGTGGATTCTGAGGCGGCGAGCACTTGCCCTCCTGACCCCAGTTTATCTGGGGAAAAGGAAAGTCAGGTGCAACAAGAAGTAACATGATTTTAATGCAATTTCTGTAGTCTTTTTATCTGTTTTTATTTTCATCAATGCTTGTATTTTTAACCATACTGCTCATGGCCCTCACTATCTCTACAATCAATGTGAGAAGTGTGAGGTCTACTTTGCGAGCACAGAGTGTTTTATCATGTTTAAATAATTTTAAGTCAGACATCTATTTATTGCAAGAGTGTGCTCTGCCCTTTTTAACCAATTACAGAAAATGGGAAGAGCTGTGGACCCAAGGACCCTCCATCTGGAGTGGCTCCAATTTTAACAGAAATGACGGTGTGGCCATTTTAATAAAAAATCCCAACATCTTGGTGAAGGGCAGCACTGTGGTGAGGGATGGGCGGGCAATTTTAGTTAATCTGACTTTTTTAGGTAAGGATTTTAATGTTTTAAATTTGTATGGTTACACAAGTAAAAATGACAGATACAAGCTTTTAGAAGATTCGCAGCCCCACATGTTAGGTAGGGCTCCCCTAGTGGTAGCAGGGGATTTTAACTGTGTTTTAACAAAAAAAGATAGGAAAAGGGTAGGAGAAGATTTTAAGGTCGACAAGACATCGGTTTTATTAAATAAATTGGTCAAAGATTTTAAGTTAGTCGACTGTTTTAAAACAATGCATCAGAGAGAGGAGGGCTACACCTGGTTCAGTGGTGATGGCGCCAGAGCCTCTCGTATTGACTATATTTTTACAAGGGACTGCCCGCCAACCGATGCAACATTGACCCCCCTTTTCTTCACTGACCACATGATGGTCTCCTGCACCCTTTCACTACCCACGGGTGTGACAGTAGGGGGAGGGCTGTGGAAGCTGAACTGCTCCCTATTAAAAGATGAGGAAGTGGTTCGAGAGTATAGGGAGCAGTTCAGCCAATGGCAGACCCTCCAAGACTTTTTTGACTCACGAGCACAGTGGTGGGAGATGGTAAAACAAAGGACAGGACATTTTTTTAGAAAAATAGGAAAGGAGAAAAAGAATAAAGAAAAAAGACGCATGATGGGGCTGCAAAAAAGACTGCAGAGATATTTTAACCTTTTAAATAATGGATTGGATTTTAAGGAGGAAATAAAGGAAGTAAAGAAAGAAATGTCAGTTTTATCCGAAACTCAAAGTAAGGGAGTAATTTTAAGATGCAAAGAAAAAGAGATAGAAGAAGGAGAAAAGTGTACAAGATATTTTTTTAAAAAGACTATTTCACGGGGAGGCTCAATAACAATCTTAAAAACTTTTAGAGGGAGGGAGGCAAAAAATATGGAGGACATTTTAGGGGAAATAGAACTTTTTTATAGTGATTTATACAGCCCAAAGAATGTACACAATGGCATCTTAAATGAAGTTTTAGAATTTTTAGAAACAAAGATAAAGAGTCCAAACGTGCTTTTAGCCCAGGATTTTACTCTTTTAGAATTAAATAAATCTCTCAAAAGTTTTAAAAAAGGGAAGTCCCCAGGAATGGATGGACTTCCCTTGGAGTTTTATTTGACTTTCTGGGACATTTTAGCACATGACTTACTGACAGTTTTTAAAGAATTTGAGACTCTCGACAGACTTCCGGACAGCTTTAGAGTAGGGATAGTTTCGCTTTTATATAAAAAAGGAGACAGGACTGACTTGAAGAACTGGAGACCAATCACGCTTTTAAATTTTGATTGTAAACTTTTTAGTAAGATTTTAGCTACACGCATGTCAACTGTTTTAGAGGACGTAATCCACCTGGATCAAGCATGCGCTGTGCCCGGTAGGAAGATCACAGACAGCCTGGTACTGATTAGAGACGCCATCTGTTACGCGAGAGACAGAAACATTCGGCTAGTAGTCCTAAATTTAGATTTTGAAAAAGCTTTTGACCGCATCTCGCACCAGTTCCTTTTTAAGGTACTGGAAAAAATGGGGTTCCCAGGGAGGTTTATAGCTTGGGTGGGACTGCTATACAACAGTCTAGTCAGTAAATTTGCAGTTAATGGGCATTTATCCAAAGCTGTAAACATTCACAGCGGCGTCCGTCAGGGGTGTCCTTTATCTCCCCTACTGTATGTGGCCTGCATTGAGCCACTGGCACAAATCTTGAGAAGGGATAAATGGATTAAAGGACTGGACGTCCCAGGGACTGGTGGACTGACCGCAACCTGTGTTTTATATATGGACGACGTAACCCTTTTAGCGACTGACCTTTTATCAGTACGAAGAGCACTTGACTTGACTGACTGGTACGGTCGGGCCTCGGGCGCTAAGCTCAACAGGAGTAAGTCCGAGGCCCAGCTCTTCGGGCCGTGGGGAAACGTGTACACAGGCGGACTGGATTTGGATTTTAAAGGCAACGACCTGACAGTTTTAGGAGTAAAATTTGACAGAGAGGGTGGAGGACGGGGAAACTGGACTGACATCTTAGGGAAAGTTAGGCAAAGACTGGGGTTTTGGGGACTCAGACAACTGACAATTGAAGGCAAGGTTTTAGTTTTTAAAGCTGTAATTTTACCACTAATTTTACTTGTTTCTTCTGTTTTTAGTCCCCCAAGGCGATTCCTGGCCAACCTGGAGAGGGCGGTATTTTATTTCCTGTGGGGGTCCAAATGGGAACGAGTAAAAAGGGAGGTCTTTAAAAAAAGAAAGGAAAATGGCGGAAAAGGCCTCCCGGACCCCCACTTGTTTTTAGGTAGCCGCTTTACCGCCCTCCACATCGGATATGCGCTGACCCCATCCAGAGAGAATAAGACAGCGGCCATGGCTCGTTTCTGGATGGGGTCCTACCTAAGAAGCATAAAAATTTTATCAATCGACCTGAAAACCCCAGTGTCTTTTAATTTGCCAAAAGAGTACAGTTTTATAAAGAAATTTTTAAAAAAATTCCTTTTAGAGACAAATGATGCAAGCATTTTAACTAACCACAAATCCCTCATCTCTCTTGTGCAGGACCGGGAAGTGGTGAGTCCAGTTCCAGGCCTCACACTAAGTGAGGCCAAAGACGTTTGGAGGAACGCAGCCCACCCAGCTCTCCAGAACAGACACAAGGACTTATCGTGGATGGTGGCTCATGAGATCCTCCCGGTCAGGGCGGTTATGCACTCCAGAGGCATGGCCAAAAACTCCATCTGCCCACGGTCCGGGTGCAACCACCCGGAGACCGTCCACCATCTGCTCTGGGAGTGCGGTGCTGCGCGGGACCTGTGGGCCAGGGCCGGCCCCCTGTTTTTCCCGTGCCTGCCAGCGGGTGGGGCCCAGGTGGACTACAAGCTCGCCATCCTGGGGGTGGGTCAGGGCCTCAAAGCCCAAACATCGCAAGAATTTGCCTCGCTCTGGCTCACCCTCAACCTGATAAAGGATGCCATCTGGGTCACCAGAAACCTGCTGGTGGGGAAACGCGTGACGGTCCCCCTCCACGCGAGCGAGCAGAAGATAAGATCAACGCTGCAGGGTGGGCCGCACGTCGTCATTCGGACGGGGGGGCCGAGGCTGCACAAAGAGGTCCCGGCCACCACCGACCTTGGCCGCCCGTAGATGCACCCTCACCACTCTGGCTACGGGAACAGCGGGCCAGCGGGCCGGAGGAGAGGGGATTTCCGCTGGGCCTTTGAAGCGGGGAGTCCTGAACCTGTTCTGGAGACCTGGAGTGAATGGACATTCTTGATAGGGACTCACCCCCGGTCCTGCACAACAGAGATTTTTAAACAGAATGATTTTATTGTGTTTTAACTGGCTTGTATTTATTTGCTATTTATACTTTTATCCCTTTTTCTAACACCACACTGACTTGCATACATGGACTTTACACAACACACTACACTGACTGATTTTAACTAAGAATGCAAAACTGTTGGTTTTAATCTGTGTAAACATGTATGTTTAAAAAAGAAAAGAAATGTGAGGTTTGAATGGAAAAAAAGAAATGTGTGACAATAAAACTTTTTTCGAAAGAAAAAAAAAAATCTGTTCTTATCAGTTTAATATCTGATACGTCCCCTATCCGGGGACTGCATATTAAATTGATTTTTGGCACATGGAGCCGGAACCGGGGCTTGCTCCGTCCACTCCACGCATCGACCTGGTATTGCAGTGCCTCCAGGAACGGTGTGCTTCCCCTTTTTGGGGACTGCGAATTGTTGTGACTAATAGAAGAACCAACAACACCACTGGAATTTTGTCAGAGAATACAGAAATACGCAGGAAGCGCATACAGAATGACGATGAGGTGACGCAACGATGACCGTGCCACAGAGAAAGCAGCAAGCTGCGGTCATATGAGCATAGGGAAAAAAGAAGAACAAAAGCGTCGGTTGCCGGCCGGCTGACTCATCACCGTCACAGCACGTTTTTTGATGTCCCTCTTATTTGAGAGTCTTTACCAACGAGCTGATGAGTCGAATCAGGGGTTTGTGTTGGATGGATTAGGGACACCTGATTCAAATCAAGGTCACGCACGCACGCACGCAGCAGTCAAGCAATGGAAGGTGCCCCGTCCTTCCTTTTCTTGGGGGAGGGGAAGGTCACCGTGTTTGAGGATGGCGAAGGGGGATAGGGGGCCTCTGCCTGGAGGCCAGGCAACTCATACTTACCTGGCAGGGGAGACACCATGATCAGGAAGGTGGTTCACCCAGGGCGAGGCTCGGCCATTGCACTCCGGTTGTGCTGACCCCTGCGAATTCCCCAAATGTGGGAATCTCGACTGCATAATTTATGGTAGTGGGGGACTGCGTTCGCGCTCTCCCCTGTACACACTGGTTAAAAGCAGATAGCGTGGAGGGAAAAAGCGTGCGGTTCTTGACGCTTGTGGCGCCGCCCACTGCCCCAAAGGGTGAAGTTGCACCAGTTTTGTTATGTTTCTGTCTCTTTCTGCTGTGTCAGCCAGTGACCCGGAGAGTTCAGAGAACTGAACTGCGTTTGTTTTCATCGAGGTTGTCGAAACCTGCGACCGGTTTGCCGAATGTGGTTTTTCCCACAAACTTTGATATTCAACGGACGAGTTGATTGACAGCAGTGGTCCCAAAGGCAAAGTTGTTCGGATGGAGGTTTTCTGTCGTATGGTACGACTGTCTCGTGCGCGTGCTGTGAAAAAGCACGCGACATACGTTCGCCTATAGCCGCTCTCATGTTGTTGCTTTTTCATTTTAAAGCGCCACTAGGTGGCCATTCACCGCGTCCTTTCTCGCCTGACCCCAGACTGAGCCCGTGCACGGGTGTACCGGCTTGGGTGAAATTGTCTCGTTCCGTCCAAGAGCTATAGCCGTTCTAGCAGACCCCGCCTCGCCCAGCCCGTAGGTTTCGGCCTGCCGCCGCCAAGCTGAATCGAAATTCCCACTTTTTTTCCGATCTGGACGGACAGTCAGACTCCAGAGAATCTTTCTGCACTGGTTTGGGCCAGATCGGGCAAAAGACCTAGGACTAGTGTGCAAAAGTAGGTTTTTCACAAAATCCCAAATACCCGAAAATTTCGCCAGCGCAACCTTCGAATCCGAGGCATGCGTCTCGCTCGGCTCGAGCCAAGGATTCCGATGATATAAGACACTTGGTTCTGCGGCGTGCGGTTTGGGAGCTACGAGCCATTTCGTGCCGGGCCCATCGGGGGGCCAGCCTTGGTGATGTTGTAGAGCGAGTGGCTAGTACCATCCCTCAAAGTTTCAGGTCTCTACGACGTAAGGCCTTTGCCAACCCTCCCCCCCTCACCGCTTCCCAGATGGGCGTCGCCTTTGCCGGCTCCCCTGCCGCTGCGTCATTGTGTCATCGCTTCTCGGCCTTTTGGCTAAGATCAAGTGTAGTATCTGTTCTTATCAGTTTAATATCTGATACGGCCCCTATCCGGGGACTGCATATTAAATTGATTTTTGGCACATGGAGCCGGAACCGGGGCTTGCTCCGTCCACTCCACGCATCGACCTGGTATTGCAGTGCCTCCAGGAACGGTGTGCTTCCCCTTTTTGGGGACTGCGAATTGTTGTGACTAATAGAAGAACCAACAACACCACTGGAATTTTGTCAGAGAATACAGAAATACGCAGGAAGCGCATACAGAATGACGATGAGGTGACGCAACGATGACCGTGCCACAGAGAAAGCAGCAAGCTGCGGTCATATGAGCATAGGGAAAAAAGAAGAACAAAAGCGTCGGTTGCCGGCCGGCTGACTCATCACCGTCACAGCACGTTTTTTGATGTCCCTCTTATTTGAGAGTCTTTACCAACGAGCTGATGAGTCGAATCAGGGGTTTGTGTTGGATGGATTAGGGACACCTGATTCAAATCAAGGTCACGCACGCACGCACGCAGCAGTCAAGCAATGGAAGGTGCCCCGTCCTTCCTTTTCTTGGGGGAGGGGAAGGTCACCGTGTTTGAGGATGGCGAAGGGGGATAGGGGGCCTCTGCCTGGAGGCCAGGCAACTCATACTTACCTGGCAGGGGAGACACCATGATCAGGAAGGTGGTTCACCCAGGGCGAGGCTCGGCCATTGCACTCCGGTTGTGCTGACCCCTGCGAATTCCCCAAATGTGGGAATCTCGACTGCATAATTTATGGTAGTGGGGGACTGCGTTCGCGCTCTCCCCTGTACACACTGGTTAAAAGCAGATAGCGTGGAGGGAAAAAGCGTGCGGTTCTTGACGCTTGTGGCGCCGCCCACTGCCCCAAAGGGTGAAGTTGCACCAGTTTTGTTATGTTTCTGTCTCTTTCTGCTGTGTCAGCCAGTGACCCGGAGAGTTCAGAGAACTGAACTGCGTTTGTTTTCATCGAGGTTGTCGAAACCTGCGACCGGTTTGCCGAATGTGGTTTTTCCCACAAACTTTGATATTCAACGGACGAGTTGATTGACAGCAGTGGTCCCAAAGGCAAAGTTGTTCGGATGGAGGTTTTCTGTCGTATGGTACGACTGTCTCGTGCGCGTGCTGTGAAAAAGCACGCGACATACGTTCGCCTATAGCCGCTCTCATGTTGTTGCTTTTTCATTTTAAAGCGCCACTAGGTGGCCATTCACCGCGTCCTTTCTCGCCTGACCCCAGACTGAGCCCGTGCACGGGTGTACCGGCTTGGGTGAAATTGTCTCGTTCCGTCCAAGAGCTATAGCCGTTCTAGCAGACCCCGCCTCGCCCAGCCCGTAGGTTTCGGCCTGCCGCCGCCAAGCTGAATCGAAATTCCCACTTTTTTCCGATCTGGACGGACAGTCAGACTCCAGAGAATCTTTCTGCACTGGTTTGGGCCAGATCGGGCAAAAGACCTAGGACTAGTGTGCAAAAGTAGGTTTTTCACAAAATCCCAAATACCCGAAAATTTCGCCAGCGCAACCTTCGAATCCGAGGCATGCGTCTCGCTCGGCTCGAGCCAAGGATTCCGATGATATAAGACACTTGGTTCTGCGGCGTGCGGTTTGGGAGCTACGAGCCATTTCGTGCCGGGCCCATCGGGGGGCCAGCCTTGGTGATGTTGTAGAGCGAGTGGCTAGTACCATCCCTCAAAGTTTCAGGTCTCTACGACGTAAGGCCTTTGCCAACCCTCCCCCCCTCACCGCTTCCCAGATGGGCGTCGCCTTTGCCCGCTCCCCTGCCGCTGCGTCATTGTGTCATCGCTTCTCGGCCTTTTGGCTAAGATCAAGTGTAGTATCTGTTCTTATCAGTTTAATATCTGATACGTCCCCTATCCGGGGACTGCATATTAAATTGATTTTTGGCACATGGAGCCGGAACCGGGGCTTGCTCCGTCCACTCCACGCATCGACCTGGTATTGCAGTGCCTCCAGGAACGGTGTGCTTCCCCTTTTTGGGGACTGCGAATTGTTGTGACTAATAGAAGAACCAACAACACCACTGGAATTTTGTCAGAGAATACAGAAATACGCAGGAAGCGCATACAGAATGACGATGAGGTGACGCAACGATGACCGTGCCACAGAGAAAGCAGCAAGCTGCGGTCATATGAGCATAGGGAAAAAAGAAGAACAAAAGCGTCGGTTGCCGGCCGGCTGACTCATCACCGTCACAGCACGTTTTTTGATGTCCCTCTTATTTGAGAGTCTTTACCAACGAGCTGATGAGTCGAATCAGGGGTTTGTGTTGGATGGATTAGGGACACCTGATTCAAATCAAGGTCACGCACGCACGCACGCAGCAGTCAAGCAATGGAAGGTGCCCCGTCCTTCCTTTTCTTGGGGGAGGGGAAGGTCACCGTGTTTGAGGATGGCGAAGGGGGATAGGGGGCCTCTGCCTGGAGGCCAGGCAACTCATACTTACCTGGCAGGGGAGACACCATGATCAGGAAGGTGGTTCACCCAGGGCGAGGCTCGGCCATTGCACTCTGGTTGTGCTGACCCCTGCGAATTCCCCAAATGTGGGAATCTCGACTGCATAATTTATGGTAGTGGGGGACTGCGTTCGCGCTCTCCCCTGTACACACTGGTTAAAAGCAGATAGCGTGGAGGGAAAAAGCGTGCGGTTCTTGACGCTTGTGGCGCCGCCCACTGCCCCAAAGGGTGAAGTTGCACCAGTTTTGTTATGTTTCTGTCTCTTTCTGCTGTGTCAGCCAGTGACCCGGAGAGTTCAGAGAACTGAACTGCGTTTGTTTCATCGAGGTTGTCGAAACCTGCGACCGGTTTGCCGAATGTGGTTTTTCCCACAAACTTTGATATTCAACGGACGAGTTGATTGACAGCAGTGGTCCCAAAGGCAAAGTTGTTCGGATGGAGGTTTTCTGTCGTATGGTACGACTGTCTCGTGCGCGTGCTGTGAAAAAGCACGCGACATACGTTCGCCTATAGCCGCTCTCATGTTGTTGCTTTTTCATTTTAAAGCGCCACTAGGTGGCCATTCACCGCGTCCTTTCTCGCCTGACCCCAGACTGAGCCCGTGCACGGGTGTACCGGCTTGGGTGAAATTGTCTCGTTCCGTCCAAGAGCTATAGCCGTTCTAGCAGACCCCGCCTCGCCCAGCCCGTAGGTTTCGGCCTGCCGCCGCCAAGCTGAATCGAAATTCCCACTTTTTTTCCGATCTGGACGGACAGTCAGACTCCAGAGAATCTTTCTGCACTGGTTTGGGCCAGATCGGGCAAAAGACCTAGGACTAGTGTGCAAAAGTAGGTTTTTCACAAAATCCCAAATACCCGAAAATTTCGCCAGCGCAACCTTCGAATCCGAGGCATGCGTCTCGCTCGGCTCGAGCCAAGGATTCCGATGATATAAGACACTTGGTTCTGCGGCGTGCGGTTTGGGAGCTACGAGCCATTTCGTGCCGGGCCCATCGGGGGGCCAGCCTTGGTGATGTTGTAGAGCGAGTGGCTAGTACCATCCCTCAAAGTTTCAGGTCTCTACGACGTAAGGCCTTTGCCAACCCTCCCCCCCTCACCGCTTCCCAGATGGGCGTCGCCTTTGCCGGCTCCCCTGCCGCTGCGTCATTGTGTCATCGCTTCTCGGCCTTTTGGCTAAGATCAAGTGTAGTATCTGTTCTTATCAGTTTAATATCTGATACGGCCCCTATCCGGGGACTGCATATTAAATTGATTTTTGGCACATGGAGCCGGAACCGGGGCTTGCTCCGTCCACTCCACGCATCGACCTGGTATTGCAGTGCCTCCAGGAACGGTGTGCTTCCCCTTTTTGGGGACTGCGAATTGTTGTGACTAATAGAAGAACCAACAACACCACTGGAATTTTGTCAGAGAATACAGAAATACGCAGGAAGCGCATACAGAATGACGATGAGGTGACGCAACGATGACCGTGCCACAGAGAAAGCAGCAAGCTGCGGTCATATGAGCATAGGGAAAAAAGAAGAACAAAAGCGTCGGTTGCCGGCCGGCTGACTCATCACCGTCACAGCACGTTTTTTGATGTCCCTCTTATTTGAGAGTCTTTACCAACGAGCTGATGAGTCGAATCAGGGGTTTGTGTTGGATGGATTAGGGACACCTGATTCAAATCAAGGTCACGCACGCACGCACGCAGCAGTCAAGCAATGGAAGGTGCCCCGTCCTTCCTTTTCTTGGGGGAGGGGAAGGTCACCGTGTTTGAGGATGGCGAAGGGGGATAGGGCGCCTCTGCCTGGAGGCCAGGCAACTCATACTTACCTGGCAGGGGAGACACCATGATCAGGAAGGTGGTTCACCCAGGGCGAGGCTCGGCCATTGCACTCCGGTTGTGCTGACCCCTGCGAATTCCCCAAATGTGGGAATCTCGACTGCATAATTTATGGTAGTGGGGGACTGCGTTCGCGCTCTCCCCTGTACACACTGCACTGTAAAAAATTGTGTCGTAAAATAACGGTAATCTACTGGCAGCTGTGGTTGCCAGCAATGTACTGTTAATTTACAGCCCTCTACTGTTTATATACAGCTCTCATTTTTTACAGTATTTTACCGTAATAATACCATGAAAGATAACTTTTCATTTGGAAAACTGATTGCTTCAAACAGTTCTCATTTTAAAACTAGTATTTATAGGTGTTTGTATCGTAAAACTACATTTGAGTCATTTCACACGTGTAAGGTGTAGTAGTAAAATGATTTAGAAACATGACTTTAACTTCACTTTTTGCGGTTCATTGTGAGCAATAGCACACACGTATGTGATAAATTACTCAACAAACGGCTCATAACTGCATCAGCAAACACAGTCACTGCCGTTAAAGAAAGCATCAGGCAGCATATCATCAATGTTTCTCTGCTCATCCTGGACTGAAGCACAGGCTCTACTCTTCAGCACAACGGTAACCCACAAAACTAATGAATTCATCTAAAAGATCTCTTCTATATCATCTTGTGCAACAACACATAAACTCAGGTCATTTTAATATTTACTCTCCTTATCAGTTACTGACTTTGCACAACTTTTTTTCTAATAACTTTCACTAATATTTCAGTGAAAATATCTTGATTCATCTGATAAATTTGACTGTTATGTTTTACAGTATATTACTGTTTTTCCTTGATTTAACGGTAATCTACTGGCAGCTCTGGTTGCCAGTAAAGTGCTGTTTTTTTACAGAACTTTTCTGTAAATTAATTTACAGTTTCTTACTGTTAATTTACGGTTCCCACTGTGGGTTTTTTCATCTAACCCCTTTAACCCTTTTAACCCCACAGCAAAATCTTCAGTTTTAAATGAACACTGAAGAGTGTACACACTACAGAGTGTTAGAGTAATTGAAGCATTGTTGAAGTTCATGAGATAATTAAGAGATTAATTAAGTGATAACTGAGAACACCTGTTAGCAAGAATCACTGAAGGACAGAGAAACACAAGAACTACAACTGACTTCAGCCACAGCTTTAGATTAAATCAACTGAAGATAAAAGAAGACATTAAAGATCTGAAGATCTCAGCAGAGGATTGAACAACTCCACAAACATTATTACCAGCTTCACACATTACTAACCAGACTGACTTTATTTATGTCAGACGTCTACAGAAGCTCTTATTGAGAATCAACAGATCTTTAGGTGTTGATGTTTAATTGAAAATATTTGGTCACCATTATCGTGATCAGTGTTTGCTTCAGTTGGGATCTTGGCCCTTGACTTTGTAATGATAGTCAGTCTGCTATAACTGTGTGTTTCTTAAACACATTTATTGTAGCAAAAAAGCCAAGAAAAAAACATGGTCAGAAGTTATTGACCATGCTTTGCTATAATTGTAATAGGATGTTTAGCTTGTTAATCTTGTCCCGTGTTTCTTCCCCAAACAAACCCATTCTTTTAAAAATGCATACATTTACTCTTATTTTACGTTATTAAACTGGGACACTTCTGAAATTATCAACCACTGATTAGGAATTAGTTATAATTTATAAAGTCATGATTTCAAAAATTAGTTTGCTCTCTGCTGTCATTTAGACTCGCATAGAGATGAAGAATCAGCACATGAATCTCAACAATGGTGACAATCAATAAAAAAAACGAACAGATCAACTCTGAACATCACAAAACACTACTCAAAGTCAACACAACAACAGCAGCAAAAATAAACGCAAATAATAAGAATTAAAGAAAATAACCAGGCTATTCAGCAGCATAATTTATTCGTGCCGCAAAGCATGCTGGGAGTTTTGAGTGTCACCACGGCTGAGATTCATACGCCGATTCTTGATGTCTGTGTGAGTCAGATTGATTCAGATGTTTTGACCACAGGCTGTTCCCATGCTCTTCAAATTATCTGGTTGTGTCAATACTGATGTTATAAAATTTTAGGGTTCAAGTTTTGCAAAAAATTAAGCGTGAACTATATGTTTATAGATAAGACTAGTAAATTATTAGTGAATTAAACTATTATTAAATAGTCAACATAACCAACTCATGGTTTAGTCTCAGCTTTGCTTGCTATAACAAATGTATTGAAAACACACCGTTACAGCAGCGAGATAAACTAATGTTATTGTGTCAATGTTCAAGAGCCCAACTAAAGCAAACACTGATCACCATAATGGTAACGTCAGAAGAAACAATCAAACATCATCTGATAATTCTCAATAAGAGCTTCTGTAGACGTCTGACAGAAATAAAGTCAGTCTGGTTAGTAATGTGTGAAGCTGGTAATGCTGTTTGTGGACTTGTTTAATCCTCTGATGAGATCTTCAGAGATTTAATGTCTTTTTTTATCTTCAGTTGATGAAATCATGTTTCTCTTTCCTTCAGTGATAACAGCAGGTGTTCATCAGTGTCTGAATTCACTCTCTTCTTTCTCTCTCTCTGTCGAGTGGTCTATATCAGTGAACTAGTGTAGGGAATAGTGAATAAGGGGATAGGGAATGATTTTGAACACAGCCTTTGAGTGTCGACTTTAAGCGTGTTAATTCACAGTATATTACTGTTGGCTATTTTCTCAAAAATGACAAATATTACCCAGAATGCATTGTTTTCTACAGTATATTACTGTTTTAATGGAAAACAGCATTTTACTGTCAAAATGTGGCCGTTTTTTTACAGCATTTTTTTACAGTGCATGGTTACATGTACACTATAATAAACCCATGGTTGCATGCACACTATAATAAAACCATGGTTGCATGCACACTGTAATAAAACCATGGTTGCATGCACACTGTAATAAAACCATGGTTACATGCACACTATAATAAAACCATGGTTGCATGCAGACTATAATAAAACCATGGTTGCATGCACACTATAATAAACCCATGGTTACATGTACACTATAATAAACCCATGGTTGCATGCACACTATAATAAAACCATGGTTACATGCAGACTATAATAAACCCATGGTTGCATGTAAACTATAATAAAACCAAGGTTGCATGCACGCTATAATAAAACCATGGTTACATGCAGACTATAATAAAACCATGGTTACATGTACACTATAATAAACCCATGGTTGCATGCACACTATAATAAACCCATGGTTGCATGTACACTATAATAAACCCATGGTTGCATGCACACTATAATAAAACCATGGTTGCATGTAAACTATAATAAAACCATGGTTGCATGCACACTATAATAAACCCATGGTTGCATGCACACTATAATAAAACCAAAGTTGTTAAGTTTATGACCCAAGACCAGTAGTGAAAAATGAAGACCAAGTCAGGAGTGTAATTAGTTAAAAGAAAAATTTACTTAAGAATAGTGTGCGGTTTCAACAGCGGGAGGTGCAAACAATAGTACAGGCAATATTAATCTTGACTCTCTAGTGTTTCAGTAAAAGAAAAAAGAAAACAAATAAAATAAAATATAAACAAACAAGCAAAACACTGTTACGGCACTGCATGTTGGGGGTGTGTATATCTCAAAAATCCAAACACACGAAACCTTGTTGCTAATAAGTGTTTAGTGACACATCACACATACACAGCAAAAACTCAAGTATTAAATTAACTCTCCTGAGAGTACATGTGAGACCACACTCAAGAGTGTTAAAGTGTTAAAATAAGAGTGTTAAAGTAACACTGAAGCAGTGTTAAAGTTAATAAGATAATTAACTGATTATTGGCAATTATTGAAGATACCTGATGATAACAAGCAGAATCACCAAATGAGAACATCACAATTCACAAGTGGACATATTTTCCATTTGTAATTGCAAAGCAACTCACAGACAAAGTGTGTTTATCCAAGAATCATAAAAATAAAAGAAATTTCACTCACACCTTTAGACACTTTAGACAACTTATCATCTGTAATTCACACATTTTTGGATCATGAGAGAAACCAGACCTGAAGGAAAGACTCTCTGGCTCAGGATTCAATCCAGGATCTTCTTGTTGTGAGGAGCCAGTGTTTCCCACTGAGACACTGTGCTGCCCTTAATCACAGATATAAGACACACTTTGACTATTTCTGTCAGAGTCAGACGTCTACAGAAGCTCTTACTGAGAATTAACAGAGGTTTAGATGTTGAGGATTTATGGTTCATTTGAAGTCACCATTGTGGAGGGAAGCGTTTGCTTTAGTTGGGCTCTTGGTCCCCGTACGTGTGATAGCGTTTCTTAGGCTGCTGTAACTGTGTGTGTGTGAAACACAAGAGTTGTGGCTGAGAAAGCGAAGCTAATGTGACATCAGGTGTTGTCAGCTCCTTGTTGATGATAACTAAATCATCAGAAAGTGAGCATCTGATGTTGTTTTTTGTGTTCTTGTTTGACACAATAGTTATTTGTTTATAGCCTCTATAATCTTGTGAATCTGCATTATTGGCACCAATAGCAATAAAAGGACCACCTATCCTGATGGATGAGAAAAAAAAGTATGTGTACCCAATGTTTTGAGAAAATATTTCCCATGGTCACACACAGATATCAAGATTTGGCCTATGATTCACAACAATGGTGACAATCAAGCATCAGTTTTGTACTACGAAGCCACCCATCATGCATTGCAGCAGGAAGCGTTTTTGTGTCACCGTTGTTGTGAAACATAGGCCAAACCTTGATGTCTGTGTGTGATCATGGGAAATATTTTCTCAAAACATTGGGTGTATGTACTTTATTATCCTTCAGGATAAGGCTATTGGTGCCAATACTGCAGAGGCTATAAACAAATTACTATTGAACCAAATAAAAACATAATATCAGATGCACACTTTCTGATGATTTAGTTATCATCAACAAGGAGCTGACAACACCTGATGTCACTTTAGCTTTGCTTTCTCAGCCACAACTCTTGTGTTTCACACACACACAGTTACAGCAGCCTAAGAAACGCTAACACACGTACGGGGACCAAGAGCCCAACTAAAGCAAACGCTTCCCTCCACAATGGTGACTTCAAATGAACCATAAATCATCAACATCTAATTATCTGTTAATTTTGTTTTTATGATTTTTGGATAAACACACTTTGTCTCTGAGTTGCTTTGCAATTACAAATGGAAAATATGTCCACTTGTGAATTGTGATGTTCTCATTTGGTGATTCTGCTTGTTATCATCAGGTATCTTCAATAATTGCCAATAATCAGTTAATTATCTTATTAACTTTAACACTGCTTCAGTGTTACTTTAACACTCTTATTTTAACACTTTAACACTCTTGAGTGTGGTCTCACATGTACTCTCGGGAGAGTTAATTTAACACTGGAGTTTTTGCTGTGTAGGACAGACCTTCAGTCACTCCTCAGAGGCCAAATACACACTTAAGAAAACAAGAACAAAGCAAAATAATAACTGGAAAGCATCATTATAAAAATATAGGAAAATAAATTTTTTATATATATATACACACACACACACACACGCACATATAATAAAACCATGGTTGATTTTTTTTATTAGGAAAGCCTGTCAGTAATGCGCCCTCACTCCTCCTCAGTTTTTAGGCTTAGACTTTAATTTTTATTATCACTATGACCACGAATGTGTAAGTTATGTGTAATAAAGAGAGATAAGCAGATAAGCCTTTGTTTCTGGTAAAACAATTTTTTCTTTGCCACTGTGTGTATCATTATGATGATTATATAACAGACTGTTTTCTACAGGTGTGTTTAAAATGGACCCACTGTTGCCAGCATTGAATATTGTAGATACAAGTGTGCCACAAAACAGGCAACAATGCCTTCTCAAGGCTTCCAAGGAGGCAAAGTTACGGGCTTCTCGTAACACCTGCTACGAGACAAACACGGTCCTGGATAAAAAGACGGCCTGTGAGGAAGGTCTGTATAAGTATTATATTTTGGCACTTGAGCTGTTGATGTGTTTCCACCCTTTGTTTACACGGCAGCATAGATTTTTTTTGTGCTAGTCATTAAAGTCAAATAAAATATCTGTCTTCAGCCAAAAAGAGATGCTTTGCCGTTACCTCAACCCCATCAGTGCAGTACCTTGGCCAGCTCCATTTGAACTTTGGCAAGTATAACGGCCAGAGTTTTAAATGGCTGGTGGAGAACGATGTCGGCTACATAAAGTAGTAAGTATATGTTGCACTAAACAGAATCAAAATGTTCATGATTTGTTCTTTTTTTTAAATAAACACATTATCTTATTTGATATTTTAGTATCCTTGATGTTCACGTCAAAGAGAGCCGCCATGCCAAAACAGCAAGCCAAGGTGACTGGGTGAAGGATCTCCTGCTGCGGTACGTGCAGCTGCTGCCACAGGTGTCCTGCCATCTCGAAACAAATGTGGACAGGGCCATTTATGGGCAGGGCCGCTTCAGGTCCTTCACATTCATGGAGATGTGGCAGTGGTACAGCCTGCACAAGACCCTTCAGGCTGATCCGCAGGCAGGGACGGACCATGAAAGGAGGATGGCGCAGGAGGCGTACTCCTCGGCGCGTCAGTGGGTGATGATGAAGGAGGAGGACATCACCACCAAGTCCCTGAAGCGCTTCAGGCAGTACATTCTGGATAAAGAGGTAGTCTTAAGGTGCCCTAAGTAAAAATCACAGTGCAACAGTTACTACAAACTTCAAGGCTGAAATGTACCTGTACTCCACAGACACCTCCACAGGACAGGGCCCCTCCCTCAGCAGCTGCCAGCTCGAGCTCATCAGGGACCAAAGATGATGAGGGTTGGGCGGATGACGCTCTTCTGGTGGAAGCTCTCGCCTCCTTTGAAAGACAAGGTATGTCAGTTTAGGAATGCCTTGAATTATTAATCATAGAAAGAAAATGTTTTAATGCACAATCTGTATCTAATAAGACATCATGAAGACGCTGTGTGCTGATGATGGCTGACTTCAGCGCTGTGTGCTGACTTCGGGATGAAAGTGTTGACACTGACTTTGCAAACCTGTGTGTTTGTCCTCGTTTAGCAGGAGATGCAGGGGGTAAAAAGAAAAAAAAGAAGGCTGCAGAAAAATTGGGCCACCCAGCTCCGCGCACAGAAACTGCTACTCCACCCTCAGCAGTAAGTCCATGGTTTATAGATTACAATTACCCGTTACATCCTCCCTGGCTCCTGGTGGGGCAGCGTAAATCGGGGTGCCCACAAAAGTATGCTAAGGTAAATTAAAACAGTTTTTACTAACACACACAGGTTCCTGCATCAGCTGCTGAACATGGAAGGACATCTGATGTGGCTGGTGCAGATGCTGAAGTGGCTGGTGCAGATGTGGCTGGCGCAGGTGCTGAAGTGGCTGGTGCAGATGTGGCTGGTGCAGGTGCTGAAGTGGCTGGTGCCGATGTGGCAGCTGCAGCACTTCAGCCATGCCTGGGGATGGCAACATCCTCAGCTGGCACTGCACATTCTGAGGTAACTGTTCAGGGGTTGTAAGTCACAATGGTTGCCAGATAAGGAAAATGTTTAGGTGCATGTACTCAGTGGCTGTCACATAATGTTTTGTCTTTGTTATTCCACCAGGTGACTTTGGAAGGTTGGCATAAGATGTGGGAGGCTGCTCCTCACGGGCTTCCCACAGCTGATATCGGGTGGCTAAAGGAGGACGGAGAAAGGGGACTTTTCCAGAGGGCGGTGTCGTACAAAGACAAATACGGCAACACAAGGTGGAGGAAAGTCCTGAAGGATGACAGGATGTGGTTTCATCCTCCAGAGTTTCCTGGAGTGGTGGAAGGGAAAGTCCCATCTGCGTCCTCCTTTTTCCACAGCCCTGTTTTTTTTTGGAGACCAGTTGGAGTGTGGCGGTACAGTCTGCGCTGTCCAAGGTCTGACTGCCCTGCCCGCTCCAACCCGAACGCCTTCCTGTACCGCTGCGGCTACTCAAAGACGGTCAGACAGATCTGCCACTTGTCCGGCTGGTTCTCCATGCTGACTGAGGTCCTGGCCTGCAATGCATGCAGAAAGGCGGCAAAGGAGTCAGAGGAACGAGCCATTGGCCGTTTCCTCTCTTGGGATGCATGCATTGTGGACCAGCTCAGTCCAGCTCACAGAGCCATGTTTCCAGCCATCTTAACATTACGGTGAGTCTCTGCATAATTTCACAATAATTGGATTTCTAAATGATTGCACTAGGGAAGAAAAAAAAAATTACCTAAGATTGACGGACGGCCAATGTATGTGCTTTCGTTTTAGGCGTGGTGTGGACAAGCAGGTGATCCGTCTGCTAAGGGATCGCACCGAGGGCAACACCATGGCCAAGGTGTGGAGACAGGTCCTGGAGAGCCACTGTGAGGAGTACCTGCAACGAAAGGACTTATACACCACCCTCCTCAGCCAGTACAGAAAACCTGGCAAAATCACAAGTAAGTCAGAGTTAACCGTTTAGTTCAGGGGTTTACAACCCTGTCCTGTAGGACCCCCAGCACTGCATTTTGCTCTTGTCACACACACACACACACACACACACACACACACACACACACACACACACACACACACACACACACACACACACACACACACACACACACACACACACACACACACTTCAACGCATCAGCTTATTAGTGGAGAGTGCAAGACCTGAAGTCAAATAAGGGTGACTACTCTAGATACCAAATCACAAAGAAAACACACATTGCCTCATTAGTAAACTAAATGATGATTACCTAATAGTAATTTAAAAAAACTAAATCTCAAAATTTTTATTTTATTTTTTATTTTATTTGATGTTGCTTTGCCTGACAAAGACCTTTTGGGTCAAAACATTGTATCTTTGGGTCTGTGCTGATTTTAGTTTATTTATACAGTGCTTTATCTGGTTGAGCACCTGTCTTAAGTTTCTATGGATGTGCACACAATTGTTTTTGTCATTTAAAAAAATAAAAAAAAAAAATTTTTTTAGCATCACTAATGAAGTCTGTCTGCGTCCGTATGTCGTTTTTTTCTGCTTTCAGGAAATATAAGCCAACAGTTTCAGCTTCCGCCACCAAGGAGAGAACTGCCCTCCCCAAAGCTGCTCAGGAAGGCTTTTCTTTTGGCAGAGGCTGAAAACATAGAGGACTACCGGACGCAGATCATGTCCACTTTCGGAAAAGTCCTAAAATACGACTCCACCAAAAAGGTAATTTTTTTTAGTAAATCACAGTCTGCAAAATGCAACCCTGAATTTAGCAGGAATCAGTGTCCAAAGCAGAGCACAATTTCTGTACTCATTAGAGAAAATAGTATTAACTGTAAATAACACTTGACTAAACGAATAAGCCGACACTGTGAAAAAGAAAACTTGTATAAAATGTTTGAATCTCTTTGTTTTGAATTCATTATCAGATCTGCAAGAAACTTTCCGGGGATGGTAAAGGAACAGCGGAATGGTGCACCAACGTGGCAAATGAGCTGGGTCAGATCCTCATATCGGTCCTGACCTGTGAGGAATCCCTGGAGAAACTGCGTCCAATGGCGGAGGGCCTGATGGAGAGGTACCGAAGAGCTGGTGAGGCACCTCCGGAGGTCATGTACGTGGACCGTGGCTGCTGTCGTGTCCATGGCGTGTCTTCACTGGAACAGCTCTTCGGTGAGTGGACAGACAGGGGTATGCTGGTGCGGCTTGATATCTTTCACTGGATCCATCGCTTCGATGCAGCCGTGCGGACGGATCACCACCCTAAATACGCCCTGTTCAAGTCTGCCCTCTCTGCCGCGGTCTTTGCCTACAACAAGGACGACATTGCTCTTCTGGTGCAGGCGAAACGCGCGGGCCATCCAACCAACTATGCTTCCCTGACTGATAGCCAGCTGATCGAATTGCACGTCAGCAAGTCAGATCTGAGCCATCATGTCAGGAGGATCACAGTCGGTGCTCAGGAAACCTGCGCACGTGTCCAGAGTGCCATCGACATCCTGAAGGGAGCAGCTGGGATGGATGAGAACCAGCTGCATCTGTTCAAGGACTCTGCGACAATCGACCACGTGTGGGAGAACCAGCAGAAGCACCTTGAGTGCATCCAGGATCCACCGGGGAGGAACATGTACACCATCACAAAGGTTGTGACGCGTAATGGCGTGCGTCTTCCGCGATACAGCACGGTGAGAGGGAGCAACAGCCTGGAAGGCTTTCACTCCTTTCTGCCAAACATGATCCCGGGGCCCCACTGCGCTGCTGTCCCCTTCCAGGTGTATCTCCTGGCTGGCATTGCACGCTGGAATTCAGACAGGGAGTCGGCCAGTGTCAAAGGGCAGAAAGGCAGAAAACATATGGTCTACGTGTCTCCTCTGGTTCATCGAGTGAACCAAAGGTGCCAGGAGCTGTTTGGGGAGGTGGAGGAGGCAAACTACAGGCCTCCAGCTCCTGCTGGCGATGAGCGTATAGGTTTGGAGTATCTGTTCTCGCAGTCATCAGAGCCTTTCAGTGCTCCCGAACATTACGCTCGGACCAGAGAGACACTACAAGCAGATGGCGACGACCATGACGAGGTTTCTGCTGGCGGGACAGAGGAGGAAGAGGAGGAGGAGGAGGATGTGGGCTACAATTCTGACAGTGACAACCTGACGCCACTGAGGAACAGCCTGCGCCTCACTGACCAAGTCGTGGCTACGGAGTTTGATCCCTGTGAGGAGGATGTGTGTGGTCCGAATCATCTGCCTGGGTACCAACACGTGGAGGAGCTGAGCAAGGTCCTAGTAGAGATTGCGTTGGAGGAGGGAAAGCTTGCTCTCAGTGACCATACAAGGCAGAGGGTCATCAGCGCCTGGAGCAAGCTTGACCTCCACGACCGTAACATCCAGCAGTTTGACAGTCTCTACTCGGCACGCTGGGGCAATGCTCTCTTTAGCCGCACTAATGGAGATCCGGCACAGTCTTCCTTAGTGCAGAAGCTGAAGTTCAGCAAGAGGTACTCGGCCGCCCACCTGCTGGACTCAAGGAAGAACCGACTTATGTACTGCCTTATTAAGCAGCTGTGGCTTCACCCCAACTGTGGAGCAAAGACTCGTGGGTCGCCGCAAAAACAGGAGGTCACCAGGCTGTACCAGCGCGTCCAACAAAGGGTGACTGTTGATGATCCTGAACTCAGCAAGCTTGGGATTCCCATCCTGAAAATTAACACCAAAAGTGTTGCTGACTTCATCAGGAGACAGGAGGCTTTGTCGGCCAGGAATGTCACCGATCAAGGCCTATCCATCCTACGCCGTCAGCAGTCTCTTTCTGGCACCAGCCAACCCCCAGCACCGGAGCTTCCTGATGAACGGCCCTACACCAGTCGGCCTCAAGTGCAGTATGAGGTCACTCCATCTCTGGCAGGAACCAGGAGACTAAAACAGAGAGTCCCTCGTAGTTTGGCTTCATCCTCCACTCAGCCACCGCCATGTTCCTCCACTCAGCCACCGCCATGTTCCTCCACTCAGCCACCGCCATGTTCCTCCACTCAGCCACCGCCACGTTCCTCCACTCAGCCACCGCCACGTTCCTACACACAGCCACCGCCATGTTCCTCCACTCAGCCACACGTCGTTGCTGCCAGACTCCAGCCCAGCCACACATCCAGTCAGCTCATGGGTGCACCATCCCTAACAGGACCTCCTGCCGTTTCCTTGCCGCAGACTTCCATTCCTCCACCATCACCAGCAAGGTCAACCTTCTACAAGAGGAAAAAAGCAGAGCGCAGTGGCACTGGACATCCGGCTACTGTTAAAATTCATATCTGTGCACTGTGTGCCCAACCCACTCAAGGCCACAAGAAGCACAGAAAAAAGACCTACTGCGAAATTTCAAAAGCCTCCACGTCCACAGACCTTGCTGGACAGACATTTGAGGATTTTGAAGGCTTTAAAAAGGCAGTGGATGTCCTCTTGGACTCTCAGTCCCAGGCCCGTGAGTCTGTCTAAGCAGACATCCCCCCAAGTGTAGTAATATAATCTACACTTTATTAAGTAAAAATATAAACTAATAAAAATGGGGGTTTATATTATAGTAATTATATGCTATTATATGAACTATATTATATATTATATCAGTGATATATTATATTACCTATATGATATTATACTAACTATATATTAAATTGATTATATTATTGATTTATTATATGATATTACATTACCTATATTATATATTATATTCATTATCTGGTATTATATTACCTATATATTACATTACCTATATTATATTATGTTATATTATACTAACTATATATTAAATTGATTATATTATTGATTTATTATATGATATTACATTACCTATATTATATTAATTATCTGGTATTATATTACCTATATAGTACAAAAAAAAAGAAAGAGATGTTCATTTATATGGCAAAAAAAAAAAAATCCCCCAGGGAGTCAGTTACAGGTGACTTAAAACATTGCCGTGGCTGTTGGTCATACATGCCGGACCGTGTTCCTCTGCTTCATGGAGAACACCAGCTTGTCCTCAGTCCAACCAACTTCCACCAATGCAGAGCAGAAAGCCTCCAGCTTCTGAAACCCAGGAATGTTCTGGTTGGTAAGTCACACGCAATCTGACTAAATAGCCCATCAACACTTCACTAGAGCATTAATACCTTTATGTGTTTGAACAGGGGTGACTCGGCCTGGGGTCGTCTTTCAGTCAGGAAGATGGGGATGCCACTGGATTTCTCCCACAACTGCACTCAACCTTCTAGCTGCACCTGCAACACAGAAAGATGAAAAGGTTGGTATGTTTTATGTAGTACAGCAAATGATGTTCATCTCTCAAATGACTAATCATGGGGTGACTCTGCCTGGGGTCCTCTTTCAGTCAGGAAGATGGGGATGCCACTGGATTTCTCCCACAACTGCACTCAACCTTCTAGCTGCACCTGCAACACAGAAAGATGAAAAGGTTGGTATGTTTTATGTAGTACAGCAAATGATGTTCATCTCTCAAATGACAAATCATGGGGTGACTCGGCCTTCTTTTGGTGTCCTCTTTCAGTCAGGAAGATGGGGATGCCACTGGATTTCTCCCACAACTGCACTCAACCTTCTAGCTGCACCTGCAACACAGAAAGATGAAAAGGTTGGTATGTTTTATGTAGTACAGCAAATGATGTTCATCTCTCAAATGACAAATCATGGGGTGACTCGGCCTTCTTTTGGTGTCCTCTTTCAGTCAGGAAGATGGGGATGCCACTGGATTTCTCCCACAACTGCACTCAACCTTCTAGCTGCACCTGCAACACAGAAAGATGAAAAGGTTGGTATGTTTTATGTAGTACAGCAAATGATGTTCATCTCTCAAATGACAAATCATGGGGTGACTCGGCCTTCTTTTGGTGTCCTCTTTCAGTCAGGAAGATGGGGATGCCACTGGATTTCTCCCACAACTGCACTCAACCTTCTAGCTGCACTTGCAACACAGAAAGATGAAAAGGTTGGTATGTTTTATGTAGTACAGCAAATGATGTTCATCTCTCAAATGACTAATGTCAGCAGTTTGCTTTTTATTTTAACATGCCTTTATCTTTTTGCCATTACCATGAGGCAGACGTTACCGCTGCGGACTGCAAGACGAGTTCTTTCAACGGGCAATCAGACTGTACTGAAGTAACACCAGTGACGCCACACACACACCAGCACCCACCTTCATATGCTTTGCACTTATCAGACAATTACACTGACTGCCTCAATATTATTCTGCACCCTGACATTCTATTTGCAATCAATCATACCGTACTGTACTGCAAATATATTTGTTTAATGTAATTAATGTGAATATTACTGTTTTAAATCTATATTTTTTTTCTATGCTTGTCCACATGGTCATGCTGCAGTTTGTGCAAAAGAATATCAACACCTGTACATTTGCATTCATGGTGTTGTAACAATAAAGTGATTTGATTTAAATCGTTCACGTGTGTTGTTCATCAGTGCTGTATTTATTATATTTTCCAGTAAAGTGTTGCACATGGTGTTAGATAATAAGTATGGTGAATATGTATTCAGGGTAGTGTTTGGTAAACACACAGTTTGATTTTGTTGCCTCTAAAATGTCATAGAGGTTTGCACTAAATATTCAACTAAATTAGGCCTACTGATATGCCCACACTGACATTATATAATAAAATAAAATAAGCTGATAACATCGCCGTTTTCCCCAGAACGACTGTACAGCTGAATCAAAGTTTGTTGCAGTATTTTCCTGTTAAACACTGTGAAGCTGCTTTGAAACAATTGGCATTGTAAAAGTGCTATATAAAGAAATTGTACTTGACTTGACAATGGACATGATTAGAAATCCCTTTGTTCATTAAAGATAGTATTTTCCCCCCATTTTATTATTACACATTTAAATTCTACAATACACATTCGCCTCTGTACATTTCTCAATGATGCTTTTAATTAAACAATAGATTTTGCAGGACCACACTATAAAAAAACAAAATAAATCTGACATGCCACCATCAACAAATGTCAAAATAATGCCTGCTGTCATTTTAAAATGTGTTTGGATGACGTAATGTTCACCATTCACCTGAGACATTTACATATGCAAAACGCCCTGTCATTACTATGTACGAATTTGACCCTCGATCTCTCAGCCAATACCAGGCCGTGTTGGTCTCACAGTCTATATCCAAATTTGCACTCCGTACGGTCCGAGAGCCATTCGCAGGGGTCAGCACAACCGGAGTGCAATGGCCGAGCCTCGCCCTGGGTGAACCACCTTCCTGATCATGGTGTCTCCCCTGCCAGGTAAGTATGAGTTGCCTGGCCTCCAGGCAGAGGCCCCCTATCCCCCTTCGCCATCCTCAAACACGGTGACCTTCCCCTCCCCCAAGAAAAGGAAGGACGGGGCACCTTCCATTGCTTGACTGCTGCGTGCGTGCGTGCGTGACCTTGATTTGAATCAGGTGTCCCTAATCCATCCAACACAAACCCCTGATTCGACTCATCAGCTCGTTGGTAAAGACTCTCAAATAAGAGGGACATCAAAAAACGTGCTGTGACGGTGATGAGTCAGCCGGCCGGCAACCGACGCTTTTGTTCTTCTTTTTTCCCTATGCTCATATGACCGCAGCTTGCTGCTTTCTCTGTGGCACGGTCATCGTTGCGTCACCTCATCGTCATTCTGTATGCGCTTCCTGCGTATTTCTGTATTCTCTGACAAAATTCCAGTGGTGTTGTTGGTTCTTCTATTAGTCACAACAATTCGCAGTCCCCAAAAAGGGGAAGCACACCGTTCCTGGAGGCACTGCAATACCAGGTCGATGCGTGGAGTGGACGGAGCAAGCCCCGGTTCCGGCTCCATGTGCCAAAAATCAATTTAATATGCAGTCCCCGGATAGGGGACGTATCAGATATTAAACTGATAAGAACAGATTTTTTCTTTCGAAAAAAGTTTTATTGTCACACATTTCTTTTTTCCATTCAAACCTCACAGTTCCTTTCATTTTAAACATACATGTTTACACAGATTAAAACCAACAGTTTTGCATTCTTAGTTAAAATCAGTCAGTGTAGTGTGTTGTGTAAAGTCCATGTATGCAAGTCAGTGTGGTGTTAGAAAAAAGGATAAAAGTATAAATAGCAAATAAATACAAGCTAGTTAAAACACAATATCCTTCTGTTAAAAATCTTCTGTTGTGCAGGATCGGGGGTGAGTCCCTATCAAGAAAGTCCATTCACTCCAGATCTCCAGAACAGGCTCAGGACTCCCCGCTTCAAGGGCCCAGCGGAAAGCCCCTCTCCTCCGGCCCGCTGGCCCGCTGTTCCCGTAGCCAGAGTGGTGAGGGTGCATCTACGGGCGGCCAAGGTCGGTGGTGGCCGGGACCTTCTCGTGCAGCCTCGGCCCCCCCATCCGAATGACGACATGCGGCCCTCCCTGCAGTGTTGATCTTATGTTTTGCTCGCTCACGTGGAGGGGGACCGTCATGCGTTTCCCCACCAGCAGGTTTCTGGTGACCCAGATGGCATCCTTTATAACGTTGAGGGCGAGCCAGAGCGAGGCAAATTTTTGCGATGTTTGGGCTTTTATGCCCTGACCCACCCCCAGGATGGCGAGCTTGTAGTCCACCTGGGCCCCACCCGCTGGCAGGCACGGGAAAAACAGGGGGCCGGCCCTGGCCCACAGGTCCCGCGCAGCACCGCACTCCCAGAGCAGGTGGTGGACGGTCTCCGGGTGGTTGCACCCGGACCGTGGGCAGATGGAGTTTTTGGCCATGCCTCTGGAGTGCATAACCGCCCTGACCGGGAGGATCTCATGAGCCACCATCCACGATAAGTCCTTGTGCCTGTTCTGGAGAGCTGGGTGGGCTGCGTTCCTCCAAACATCTTTGGCCTCACTTAATGTGAGGCCTGGGACTGGACTCACCATTTCCCGGTCCTGCACAAGAGAGATGAGAGATTTGTGGTTGGTTAAAATGGTGACGTCACTTATTTCTAAAAGGTATTTCTTTAAAAATTTCTTGATAAAAATATACTCTTTTGGTAAATTAAAAGACACAGGAGTTTTCAAATCAATTGGTAAAATCTTTAGGCTTCTTAGGTAGGACCCCATCCAGAAACGAGCCATGGCCGCTGTTTTATTCTCTCTGGATGGGGTCAGTGCGTATCCGATGTGGAGGGCGGTAAAGCGGCTGCCTAAAAACAAGTGGGGGTCTGGGAGGCCTTTCCCGCCATTTTCTTTTCTTTTTTTAACGACCTCCCTTTTTAATCGTTCCCACTTGGACCCCCACAGGAAATAAAATACCGCCCTCTCCACGTTTGCCAGGAATCTTCTTGGGGGACTAAAAACAGAACAGACAAGTAAAATTAGTGGTAAAATTACAGCTTTAAAAACTAAAACCTTCCCTTCCATTGTCATCTGTCTGAGTCCCCAAAACCCCAGTCTTTGCCTAACTTTCCCTAAGATGTCAGTCCAGTTTCCCCGTCCTCCACCCTCTCTGTCAAATTTTACACCTAAAACTTTCAAATCATTGTCTTTAAAATCCAGATCCAGTTCACCTGTGTCGACGTCCCCCCACGGCCCGAAGAGCTGGGCCTCGGACTTGTTCCTGTTGAGCTTGGCGCCCGAGGCCCGACCGTACCAGTCAGTCAAGTCCATTGCTCTTCGTACCGATAAAAGGTCAGTCGCTAAAAGTGTTACATCGTCCATATATAAAACACAGGTCGCCGTCAGTCCACCAGTCCCTGGGACGTCAAGTCCTTTAATCCATTTATCCCTTCTCAAGATTTGTGCCAGTGGCTCAATGCATGCCACATACAGAAGGGGAGATAAAGGACACCCCTGACGAACACCGCTGTGGATATTTACAGCTTTGGACAAATGCCCGTTAACCAATATCCTGCTGACCAGACCATTGTAAAGCAGTCCCACCCAGGCTATAAACCTCCCTGGAAACCCCATTTTCTCCAGTACCTTAAAAAGGAACTGGTGCGAGATGCGGTCAAAAGCTTTTTCAAAATCTAAATTTAGGACTACTAGCCGAATGTTTCTGTCTCTCGCATAACAGATGGCGTCTCTAATCAGTACCAGGCTGTCCGTGATCTTCCTTCCGGGCACAGCGCATGCTTGATCCAGGTGGATTACGTCCTCTAAAACAGTCGACATGCGCATGGATAAAATTTTGCTAAAAATCTTACAATCAAAATTTAAAAGTGTGATTGGTCGCCAATTCCGTAAGTCAGTCTTGTCTCCTTTTTTTTGTAGTAAAGAAACTATCCCTATTCTAAAGCTGTCTGGAAGTCTGTCTAGAGTCTCAAATTCCTTAAAAACAGTCAGTAAATCATGTACTAAAATGTCCCAGAAAGTCAAATAAAACTCAAAGGGAAGTCCATCCATGCCTGGGGACTTCCCCTTTTTAAAACCTTTTAAAGATTTTTGCATTTCTAAAATAGTAAAATCCTGGGATAAAAGCACATCTGGACTCTTAACCTTTTTGTCTAAAAAACTTAAAACTTCCTCTAGGATGTCACTGTGTACCTCTTTTTGACTATATAAATTACCATAAAAATGTTCAATTTCCCCCAAAATCTCTTCAATGGTATTTACCTCCCTCCCGCTAAAAGTTTTTAAAGTGGTCATTGACCCTCCCCGTGCAATAGTCTTTTTAAAAAAATATCTAGTACACTTCTCCCCTTCTTCTATCTCTTTCTCCTTACATCTTAAAATGACACCTTTGCCTCGAGCTTCAGACAAAACTGACATTTCTTTTTTTATTTCTTTTATTTCTTCTGTAAAATCCATTCCACTATTTAAAAGGTTAAAATATCTCTGCAGTCTTTTTTGCAGCCCCATCATGCGTCTTTTTTCTTTATTCTTTTTTTTCTTTCCTATTTTTCTAAAAAAATGTCCTGTCCTTTGTTTCACCATCTCCCACCACTGTGCTCGTGAGTCGAAAAAGTCTTGGAGGGTCTGCCATTCACTGAACTGCTCCCTATACTCTCGAACCACTTCCTCATCTTCTAATAGGGAGCAGTTCAGCTTCCACAGCCCTCCCCCTACTGTCACACCCGTGGGTAGTGAAAGGGTGCAGGTGACCATCATGTGGTCAGTGAAGAAAAGGGGGGTCAATGTTGCATCGGTTGGCGGGCAGTCCCTTGTAAAAATATAGTCGATACGAGAGGCTCTGGCACCATCACCACTGAACCAGGTGAAGCCCTCCTCTCTCTGATGCATTATTTTAAAACAGTCGACTAACTTAAAATCTTTGACCAATTTATTTAATAAAACCGATGTCTTGTCGACCTTAAAATCCTCTCCTACCCTTTTCCTATCTTTTTTTGTTAAAACACAATTAAAATCACCTGCTACCACTAGGGGAGCCCTACCTAACATGTGGGGCTGCAAATCTTCTAAAAGCTTGTATCTCTCATTTTTTTCTGTAAAACCATACACATTTAAAACATTAAAATCCTTACCTAAAAACGTCAGATTAACTAAAATTGCCCGCCCATCCCTCACCACAGTGCTGCCCTTCACCAAGATGTTGGGATTTTTTATTAAAATAGCAACACCGTCGTTTTTGTTAAAATTGGATCCACTCCAAATGGAAGGTCCTGGGGTCCAAAGCTCCTGCCATCTCCTGTAGTTTGTTAAAAAAGGCAGAGCACACTCTTGCAATAAATAAATGTCTGACTTAAAATTAGTTAAATTTGATAAAATATTCTGTGCTCGAAGAGGAGACCTCACACTTCTCACATTGATAGTAGAGATAGTGAGGGCCATGAGCAGTATGGTTAAAAATACAAGCATTTAAAAGAAAAAAAGACTACAGAAAGTTACATTAAAATCATGTTATTTCCTGTGGCATTTGCATCTCCTTTTCCCCAGAAGGACTGGGATCAGGAGGGCAAATGCTCGCCACTTCAGAATCCACAGAGAAAATCTCTTGTGGCTCTTTAGGTGACGATGATCTCAGCTTGATATGCAGAAAAGAAACTTCATTGGGAGAGCCTGCGGGCCACATACGGTCTAGATCATACGAAGTGGAACTATCTAGCCGATGCGCTGCCCGCAGCCTTTTCTCCTCTGTTTGTGACAGAGGAGATCTCGCAGTCCTTTTTTGCACTTGAGCATTGGGGAGTGAACAATCCGTTTCGCTCTCACTATCCACCTCTGAAACAGTATATAAGGAGGAAGTTGTTCCATCCTCTTCCTCTTCCTCCTCCATATCCTTTTCAATTTCATCTTGTTGGGTAACAACTTCCTCCCTTGGTTTAAAACTTGGCTCCGCCCCTGTGGCCGCCCCACTTCCTCTTTCTTGTCCAATGCCTGAGGATGGCTGAGAATTTAAAATTCCCGCCAAATCCTCAGGCTCCACCTCTTCCCTTTGTTCTTCCATTTGCTCTTGTTGTGGGGCGGCCATTTTGTTACTTTTCAGTTTGTTGGCAAAGCTTTTAGGGCAATCTCTGTAGAAATGGTTGGTTTCCCCACAGAGGTTGCACCGTCTGCCATTGGTACATTCTTCAAAGATATGACCAATTTCTCTACATTTCCCACAAACAATTTCTTGGCATGCTTCAGCAAGGTGTCCCATTTTCCCACACTTCCTGCACAATTTGGGCATTCCCTGGTAGTGAATGTAGCCACGGTTCTCTCCCAACACAATCATTGAGGGTAAATGACTTAGACCCTGGAATCCGCTTGGATCTTCCCACTGTTTAATGGGAACTCTCCAAGCGCAATTCCAGATTCCGTCCTCGTCAAGCACCCTGACCGGCTGACTTCGAACCGTGCAAAATCTACCCAGCCATACAACAATATCATCTCCACTCACTGTTTCATTGAACATTCTAACAATAACTGTTTTAAGGGAATTGTCAGAAAGCTTCTCAACATTGAACATGGAAAACTGGGTCTTACATTCCGCAAATCGTTGCCAGAAATCTTGTAACAGGGAAGCGGATCTAAAACTTACATCAAAACCCTTGTTCAGTGGCAGACTCATTAAACAGTTCAATTCAGTTGCTTTAAAATTGAGAGCTTTCTGGATTAGCTTCCTGGAGAAGTCCAGCCGTGACATCCCCAGGAGCTTACCATTTGCCTCTTTGAATAAAAAGCGAACGCTGTGGTGCCTCCGCATGCCGGCACGAGCAGCCGACATGGTAGAGGCACCAACAGCTCCTAAAAGCAAAAACCTTAAAAGAATTAACAATAAATAACTAAAACACAAAAAATACTAAAATCTTACCTTAAAATTTCTTGAACCAGCAAGACGTTGCTTAAAAGGGGTTTTCCAATGTACCTCCTGGAAGTTGGAGGCCTGTGTTATCAAAAAACCCAAGCCGGGAAACCTCCAAGAGGCGATCGCAGTCTCAACCTTCTGACAAGACACTTGATCTTAGCCAAAAGGCCGAGAAGCGATGACACAATGACGCAGCGGCAGGGGAGCCGGCAAAGGCGACGCCCATCTGGGAAGCGGTGAGGGGGGGAGGGTTGGCAAAGGCCTTACGTCGTAGAGACCTGAAACTTTGAGGGATGGTACTAGCCACTCGCTCTACAACATCACCAAGGCTGGCCCCCCGATGGGCCCGGCACGAAATGGCTCGTAGCTCCCAAACCGCACGCCGCAGAACCAAGTGTCTTATATCATCGGAATCCTTGGCTCGAGCCGAGCGAGACGCATGCCTCGGATTCGAAGGTTGCGCTGGCGAAATTTTCGGGTATTTGGGATTTTGTGAAAAACCTACTTTTGCACACTAGTCCTAGGTCTTTTGCCCGATCTGGCCCAAACCAGTGCAGAAAGATTCTCTGGAGTCTGACTGTCCGTCCAGATCGGAAAAAAAGTGGGAATTTCGATTCAGCTTGGCGGCGGCAGGCCGAAACCTACGGGCTGGGCGAGGCGGGGTCTGCTAGAACGGCTATAGCTCTTGGACGGAACGAGACAATTTCACCCAAGCCGGTACACCCGTGCACGGGCTCAGTCTGGGGTCAGGCGAGAAAGGACGCGGTGAATGGCCACCTAGTGGCGCTTTAAAATGAAAAAGCAACAACATGAGAGCGGCTATAGGCGAACGTATGTCGCGTGCTTTTTCACAGCACGCGCACGAGACAGTCGTACCATACGACAGAAAACCTCCATCCGAACAACTTTGCCTTTGGGACCACTGCTGTCAATCAACTCGTCCGTTGAATATCAAAGTTTGTGGGAAAAACCACATTCGGCAAACCGGTCGCAGGTTTCGACAACCTCGATGAAAACAAACGCAGTTCAGTTCTCTGAACTCTCCGGGTCACTGGCTGACACAGCAGAAAGAGACAGAAACATAACAAAACTGGTGCAACTTCACCCTTTGGGGCAGTGGGCGGCGCCACAAGCGTCAAGAACCGCACGCTTTTTCCCTCCACGCTATCTGCTTTTAACCAGTGTGTACAGGGGAGAGCGCGAACGCAGTCCCCCACTACCATAAATTATGCAGTCGAGATTCCCACATTTGGGGAATTCGCAGGGGTCAGCACAACCGGAGTGCAATGGCCGAGCCTCGCCCTGGGTGAACCACCTTCCTGATCATGGTGTCTCCCCTGCCAGGTAAGTATGAGTTGCCTGGCCTCCAGGCAGAGGCGCCCTATCCCCCTTCGCCATCCTCAAACACGGTGACCTTCCCCTCCCCCAAGAAAAGGAAGGACGGGGCACCTTCCATTGCTTGACTGCTGCGTGCGTGCGTGCGTGACCTTGATTTGAATCAGGTGTCCCTAATCCATCCAACACAAACCCCTGATTCGACTCATCAGCTCGTTGGTAAAGACTCTCAAATAAGAGGGACATCAAAAAACGTGCTGTGACGGTGATGAGTCAGCCGGCCGGCAACCGACGCTTTTGTTCTTCTTTTTTCCCTATGCTCATATGACCGCAGCTTGCTGCTTTCTCTGTGGCACGGTCATCGTTGCGTCACCTCATCGTCATTCTGTATGCGCTTCCTGCGTATTTCTGTATTCTCTGACAAAATTCCAGTGGTGTTGTTGGTTCTTCTATTAGTCACAACAATTCGCAGTCCCCAAAAAGGGGAAGCACACCGTTCCTGGAGGCACTGCAATACCAGGTCGATGCGTGGAGTGGACGGAGCAAGCCCCGGTTCCGGCTCCATGTGCCAAAAATCAATTTAATATGCAGTCCCCGGATAGGGGACGTATCAGATATTAAACTGATAAGAACAGATTTTTTCTTTCGAAAAAAGTTTTATTGTCACACATTTCTTTTTTCCATTCAAACCTCACAGTTCCTTTCATTTTAAACATACATGTTTACACAGATTAAAACCAACAGTTTTGCATTCTTAGTTAAAATCAGTCAGTGTAGTGTGTTGTGTAAAGTCCATGTATGCAAGTCAGTGTGGTGTTAGAAAAAAGGATAAAAGTATAAATAGCAAATAAATACAAGCTAGTTAAAACACAATATCCTTCTGTTAAAAATCTTCTGTTGTGCAGGATCGGGGGTGAGTCCCTATCAAGAAAGTCCATTCACTCCAGATCTCCAGAACAGGCTCAGGACTCCCCGCTTCAAGGGCCCAGCGGAAAGCCCCTCTCCTCCGGCCCGCTGGCCCGCTGTTCCCGTAGCCAGAGTGGTGAGGGTGCATCTACGGGCGGCCAAGGTCGGTGGTGGCCGGGACCTTCTCGTGCAGCCTCGGCCCCCCCATCCGAATGACGACATGCGGCCCTCCCTGCAGTGTTGATCTTATGTTTTGCTCGCTCACGTGGAGGGGGACCGTCATGCGTTTCCCCACCAGCAGGTTTCTGGTGACCCAGATGGCATCCTTTATAACGTTGAGGGCGAGCCAGAGCGAGGCAAATTTTTGCGATGTTTGGGCTTTTATGCCCTGACCCACCCCCAGGATGGCGAGCTTGTAGTCCACCTGGGCCCCACCCGCTGGCAGGCACGGGAAAAACAGGGGGCCGGCCCTGGCCCACAGGTCCCGCGCAGCACCGCACTCCCAGAGCAGGTGGTGGACGGTCTCCGGGTGGTTGCACCCGGACCGTGGGCAGATGGAGTTTTTGGCCATGCCTCTGGAGTGCATAACCGCCCTGACCGGGAGGATCTCATGAGCCACCATCCACGATAAGTCCTTGTGCCTGTTCTGGAGAGCTGGGTGGGCTGCGTTCCTCCAAACATCTTTGGCCTCACTTAATGTGAGGCCTGGGACTGGACTCACCATTTCCCGGTCCTGCACAAGAGAGATGAGAGATTTGTGGTTGGTTAAAATGGTGACGTCACTTATTTCTAAAAGGTATTTCTTTAAAAATTTCTTGATAAAAATATACTCTTTTGGTAAATTAAAAGACACAGGAGTTTTCAAATCAATTGGTAAAATCTTTAGGCTTCTTAGGTAGGACCCCATCCAGAAACGAGCCATGGCCGCTGTTTTATTCTCTCTGGATGGGGTCAGTGCGTATCCGATGTGGAGGGCGGTAAAGCGGCTGCCTAAAAACAAGTGGGGGTCTGGGAGGCCTTTCCCGCCATTTTCTTTTCTTTTTTTAACGACCTCCCTTTTTAATCGTTCCCACTTGGACCCCCACAGGAAATAAAATACCGCCCTCTCCACGTTTGCCAGGAATCTTCTTGGGGGACTAAAAACAGAACAGACAAGTAAAATTAGTGGTAAAATTACAGCTTTAAAAACTAAAACCTTCCCTTCCATTGTCATCTGTCTGAGTCCCCAAAACCCCAGTCTTTGCCTAACTTTCCCTAAGATGTCAGTCCAGTTTCCCCGTCCTCCACCCTCTCTGTCAAATTTTACACCTAAAACTTTCAAATCATTGTCTTTAAAATCCAGATCCAGTTCACCTGTGTCGACGTCCCCCCACGGCCCGAAGAGCTGGGCCTCGGACTTGTTCCTGTTGAGCTTGGCGCCCGAGGCCCGACCGTACCAGTCAGTCAAGTCCATTGCTCTTCGTACCGATAAAAGGTCAGTCGCTAAAAGTGTTACATCGTCCATATATAAAACACAGGTCGCCGTCAGTCCACCAGTCCCTGGGACGTCAAGTCCTTTAATCCATTTATCCCTTCTCAAGATTTGTGCCAGTGGCTCAATGCATGCCACATACAGAAGGGGAGATAAAGGACACCCCTGACGAACACCGCTGTGGATATTTACAGCTTTGGACAAATGCCCGTTAACCAATATCCTGCTGACCAGACCATTGTAAAGCAGTCCCACCCAGGCTATAAACCTCCCTGGAAACCCCATTTTCTCCAGTACCTTAAAAAGGAACTGGTGCGAGATGCGGTCAAAAGCTTTTTCAAAATCTAAATTTAGGACTACTAGCCGAATGTTTCTGTCTCTCGCATAACAGATGGCGTCTCTAATCAGTACCAGGCTGTCCGTGATCTTCCTTCCGGGCACAGCGCATGCTTGATCCAGGTGGATTACGTCCTCTAAAACAGTCGACATGCGCATGGATAAAATTTTGCTAAAAATCTTACAATCAAAATTTAAAAGTGTGATTGGTCGCCAATTCCGTAAGTCAGTCTTGTCTCCTTTTTTTTGTAGTAAAGAAACTATCCCTATTCTAAAGCTGTCTGGAAGTCTGTCTAGAGTCTCAAATTCCTTAAAAACAGTCAGTAAATCATGTACTAAAATGTCCCAGAAAGTCAAATAAAACTCAAAGGGAAGTCCATCCATGCCTGGGGACTTCCCCTTTTTAAAACCTTTTAAAGATTTTTGCATTTCTAAAATAGTAAAATCCTGGGATAAAAGCACATCTGGACTCTTAACCTTTTTGTCTAAAAAACTTAAAACTTCCTCTAGGATGTCACTGTGTACCTCTTTTTGACTATATAAATTACCATAAAAATGTTCAATTTCCCCCAAAATCTCTTCAATGGTATTTACCTCCCTCCCGCTAAAAGTTTTTAAAGTGGTCATTGACCCTCCCCGTGCAATAGTCTTTTTAAAAAAATATCTAGTACACTTCTCCCCTTCTTCTATCTCTTTCTCCTTACATCTTAAAATGACACCTTTGCCTCGAGCTTCAGACAAAACTGACATTTCTTTTTTTATTTCTTTTATTTCTTCTGTAAAATCCATTCCACTATTTAAAAGGTTAAAATATCTCTGCAGTCTTTTTTGCAGCCCCATCATGCGTCTTTTTTCTTTATTCTTTTTTTTCTTTCCTATTTTTCTAAAAAAATGTCCTGTCCTTTGTTTCACCATCTCCCACCACTGTGCTCGTGAGTCGAAAAAGTCTTGGAGGGTCTGCCATTCACTGAACTGCTCCCTATACTCTCGAACCACTTCCTCATCTTCTAATAGGGAGCAGTTCAGCTTCCACAGCCCTCCCCCTACTGTCACACCCGTGGGTAGTGAAAGGGTGCAGGTGACCATCATGTGGTCAGTGAAGAAAAGGGGGGTCAATGTTGCATCGGTTGGCGGGCAGTCCCTTGTAAAAATATAGTCGATACGAGAGGCTCTGGCACCATCACCACTGAACCAGGTGAAGCCCTCCTCTCTCTGATGCATTATTTTAAAACAGTCGACTAACTTAAAATCTTTGACCAATTTATTTAATAAAACCGATGTCTTGTCGACCTTAAAATCCTCTCCTACCCTTTTCCTATCTTTTTTTGTTAAAACACAATTAAAATCACCTGCTACCACTAGGGGAGCCCTACCTAACATGTGGGGCTGCAAATCTTCTAAAAGCTTGTATCTCTCATTTTTTTCTGTAAAACCATACACATTTAAAACATTAAAATCCTTACCTAAAAACGTCAGATTAACTAAAATTGCCCGCCCATCCCTCACCACAGTGCTGCCCTTCACCAAGATGTTGGGATTTTTTATTAAAATAGCAACACCGTCGTTTTTGTTAAAATTGGATCCACTCCAAATGGAAGGTCCTGGGGTCCAAAGCTCCTGCCATCTCCTGTAGTTTGTTAAAAAAGGCAGAGCACACTCTTGCAATAAATAAATGTCTGACTTAAAATTAGTTAAATTTGATAAAATATTCTGTGCTCGAAGAGGAGACCTCACACTTCTCACATTGATAGTAGAGATAGTGAGGGCCATGAGCAGTATGGTTAAAAATACAAGCATTTAAAAGAAAAAAAGACTACAGAAAGTTACATTAAAATCATGTTATTTCCTGTGGCATTTGCATCTCCTTTTCCCCAGAAGGACTGGGATCAGGAGGGCAAATGCTCGCCACTTCAGAATCCACAGAGAAAATCTCTTGTGGCTCTTTAGGTGACGATGATCTCAGCTTGATATGCAGAAAAGAAACTTCATTGGGAGAGCCTGCGGGCCACATACGGTCTAGATCTTCCGAAGTGGAACTATCTAGCCGATGCGCTGCCCGCAGCCTTTTCTCCTCTGTTTGTGACAGAGGAGATCTCGCAGTCCTTTTTTGCACTTGAGCATTGGGGAGTGAACAATCCGTTTCGCTCTCACTATCCACCTCTGAAACAGTATATAAGGAGGAAGTTGTTCCATCCTCTTCCTCTTCCTCCTCCATATCCTTTTCAATTTCATCTTGTTGGGTAACAACTTCCTCCCTTGGTTTAAAACTTGGCTCCGCCCCTGTGGCCGCCCCACTTCCTCTTTCTTGTCCAATGCCTGAGGATGGCTGAGAATTTAAAATTCCCGCCAAATCCTCAGGCTCCACCTCTTCCCTTTGTTCTTCCATTTGCTCTTGTTGTGGGGCGGCCATTTTGTTACTTTTCAGTTTGTTGGCAAAGCTTTTAGGGCAATCTCTGTAGAAATGGTTGGTTTCCCCACAGAGGTTGCACCGTCTGCCATTGGTACATTCTTCAAAGATATGACCAATTTCTCTACATTTCCCACAAACAATTTCTTGGCATGCTTCAGCAAGGTGTCCCATTTTCCCACACTTCCTGCACAATTTGGGCATTCCCTGGTAGTGAATGTAGCCACGGTTCTCTCCCAACACAATCATTGAGGGTAAATGACTTAGACCCTGGAATCCGCTTGGATCTTCCCACTGTTTAATGGGAACTCTCCAAGCGCAATTCCAGATTCCGTCCTCGTCAAGCACCCTGACCGGCTGACTTCGAACCGTGCAAAATCTACCCAGCCATACAACAATATCATCTCCACTCACTGTTTCATTGAACATTCTAACAATAACTGTTTTAAGGGAATTGTCAGAAAGCTTCTCAACATTGAACATGGAAAACTGGGTCTTACATTCCGCAAATCGTTGCCAGAAATCTTGTAACAGGGAAGCGGATCTAAAACTTACATCAAAACCCTTGTTCAGTGGCAGACTCATTAAACAGTTCAATTCAGTTGCTTTAAAATTGAGAGCTTTCTGGATTAGCTTCCTGGAGAAGTCCAGCCGTGACATCCCCAGGAGCTTACCATTTGCCTCTTTGAATAAAAAGCGAACGCTGTGGTGCCTCCGCATGCCGGCACGAGCAGCCGACATGGTAGAGGCACCAACAGCTCCTAAAAGCAAAAACCTTAAAAGAATTAACAATAAATAACTAAAACACAAAAAATACTAAAATCTTACCTTAAAATTTCTTGAACCAGCAAGACGTTGCTTAAAAGGGGTTTTCCAATGTACCTCCTGGAAGTTGGAGGCCTGTGTTATCAAAAAACCCAAGCCGGGAAACCTCCAAGAGGCGATCGCAGTCTCAACCTTCTGACAAGACACTTGATCTTAGCCAAAAGGCCGAGAAGCGATGACACAATGACGCAGCGGCAGGGGAGCCGGCAAAGGCGACGCCCATCTGGGAAGCGGTGAGGGGGGGAGGGTTGGCAAAGGCCTTACGTCGTAGAGACCTGAAACTTTGAGGGATGGTACTAGCCACTCGCTCTACAACATCACCAAGGCTGGCCCCCCGATGGGCCCGGCACGAAATGGCTCGTAGCTCCCAAACCGCACGCCGCAGAACCAAGTGTCTTATATCATCGGAATCCTTGGCTCGAGCCGAGCGAGACGCATGCCTCGGATTCGAAGGTTGCGCTGGCGAAATTTTCGGGTATTTGGGATTTTGTGAAAAACCTACTTTTGCACACTAGTCCTAGGTCTTTTGCCCGATCTGGCCCAAACCAGTGCAGAAAGATTCTCTGGAGTCTGACTGTCCGTCCAGATCGGAAAAAAAGTGGGAATTTCGATTCAGCTTGGCAGGCCGAAACCTACGGGCTGGGCGAGGCGGGGTCTGCTAGAACGGCTATAGCTCTTGGACGGAACGAGACAATTTCACCCAAGCTGGTACACCCGTGCACGGGCTCAGTCTGGGGTCAGGCGAGAAAGGACGCGGTGAATGGCCACCTAGTGGCGCTTTAAAATGAAAAAGCAACAACATGAGAGCGGCTATAGGCGAACGTATGTCGCGTGCTTTTTCACAGCACGCGCACGAGACAGTCGTACCATACGACAGAAAACCTCCATCCGAACAACTTTGCCTTTGGGACCACTGCTGTCAATCAACTCGTCCGTTGAATATCAAAGTTTGTGGGAAAAACCACATTCGGCAAACCGGTCGCAGGTTTCGACAACCTCGATGAAAACAAACGCAGTTCAGTTCTCTGAACTCTCCGGGTCACTGGCTGACACAGCAGAAAGAGACAGAAACATAACAAAACTGGTGCAACTTCACCCTTTGGGGCAGTGGGCGGCGCCACAAGCGTCAAGAACCGCACGCTTTTTCCCTCCACGCTATCTGCTTTTAACCAGTGTGTACAGGGGAGAGCGCGAACGCAGTCCCCCACTACCATAAATTATGCAGTCGAGATTCCCACATTTGGGGAATTCGCAGGGGTCAGCACAACCGGAGTGCAATGGCCGAGCCTCGCCCTGGGTGAACCACCTTCCTGATCATGGTGTCTCCCCTGCCAGGTAAGTATGAGTTGCCTGGCCTCCAGGCAGAGGCCCCCTATCCCCCTTCGCCATCCTCAAACACGGTGACCTTCCCCTCCCCCAAGAAAAGGAAGGACGGGGCACCTTCCATTGCTTGACTGCTGCGTGCGTGCGTGCGTGACCTTGATTTGAATCAGGTGTCCCTAATCCATCCAACACAAACCCCTGATTCGACTCATCAGCTCGTTGGTAAAGACTCTCAAATAAGAGGGACATCAAAAAACGTGCTGTGACGGTGATGAGTCAGCCGGCCGGCAACCGACGCTTTTGTTCTTCTTTTTTCCCTATGCTCATATGACCGCAGCTTGCTGCTTTCTCTGTGGCACGGTCATCGTTGCGTCACCTCATCGTCATTCTGTATGCGCTTCCTGCGTATTTCTGTATTCTCTGACAAAATTCCAGTGGTGTTGTTGGTTCTTCTATTAGTCACAACAATTCGCAGTCCCCAAAAAGGGGAAGCACACCGTTCCTGGAGGCACTGCAATACCAGGTCGATGCGTGGAGTGGACGGAGCAAGCCCCGGTTCCGGCTCCATGTGCCAAAAATCAATTTAATATGCAGTCCCCGGATAGGGGACGTATCAGATATTAAACTGATAAGAACAGATTTTTTCTTTCGAAAAAAGTTTTATTGTCACACATTTCTTTTTTCCATTCAAACCTCACAGTTCCTTTCATTTTAAACATACATGTTTACACAGATTAAAACCAACAGTTTTGCATTCTTAGTTAAAATCAGTCAGTGTAGTGTGTTGTGTAAAGTCCATGTATGCAAGTCAGTGTGGTGTTAGAAAAAAGGATAAAAGTATAAATAGCAAATAAATACAAGCTAGTTAAAACACAATATCCTTCTGTTAAAAATCTTCTGTTGTGCAGGATCGGGGGTGAGTCCCTATCAAGAAAGTCCATTCACTCCAGATCTCCAGAACAGGCTCAGGACTCCCCGCTTCAAGGGCCCAGCGGAAAGCCCCTCTCCTCCGGCCCGCTGGCCCGCTGTTCCCGTAGCCAGAGTGGTGAGGGTGCATCTACGGGCGGCCAAGGTCGGTGGTGGCCGGGACCTTCTCGTGCAGCCTCGGCCCCCCCATCCGAATGACGACATGCGGCCCTCCCTGCAGTGTTGATCTTATGTTTTGCTCGCTCACGTGGAGGGGGACCGTCATGCGTTTCCCCACCAGCAGGTTTCTGGTGACCCAGATGGCATCCTTTATAACGTTGAGGGCGAGCCAGAGCGAGGCAAATTTTTGCGATGTTTGGGCTTTTATGCCCTGACCCACCCCCAGGATGGCGAGCTTGTAGTCCACCTGGGCCCCACCCGCTGGCAGGCACGGGAAAAACAGGGGGCCGGCCCTGGCCCACAGGTCCCGCGCAGCACCGCACTCCCAGAGCAGGTGGTGGACGGTCTCCGGGTGGTTGCACCCGGACCGTGGGCAGATGGAGTTTTTGGCCATGCCTCTGGAGTGCATAACCGCCCTGACCGGGAGGATCTCATGAGCCACCATCCACGATAAGTCCTTGTGCCTGTTCTGGAGAGCTGGGTGGGCTGCGTTCCTCCAAACATCTTTGGCCTCACTTAATGTGAGGCCTGGGACTGGACTCACCATTTCCCGGTCCTGCACAAGAGAGATGAGAGATTTGTGGTTGGTTAAAATGGTGACGTCACTTATTTCTAAAAGGTATTTCTTTAAAAATTTCTTGATAAAAATATACTCTTTTGGTAAATTAAAAGACACAGGAGTTTTCAAATCAATTGGTAAAATCTTTAGGCTTCTTAGGTAGGACCCCATCCAGAAACGAGCCATGGCCGCTGTTTTATTCTCTCTGGATGGGGTCAGTGCGTATCCGATGTGGAGGGCGGTAAAGCGGCTGCCTAAAAACAAGTGGGGGTCTGGGAGGCCTTTCCCGCCATTTTCTTTTCTTTTTTTAACGACCTCCCTTTTTAATCGTTCCCACTTGGACCCCCACAGGAAATAAAATACCGCCCTCTCCACGTTTGCCAGGAATCTTCTTGGGGGACTAAAAACAGAACAGACAAGTAAAATTAGTGGTAAAATTACAGCTTTAAAAACTAAAACCTTCCCTTCCATTGTCATCTGTCTGAGTCCCCAAAACCCCAGTCTTTGCCTAACTTTCCCTAAGATGTCAGTCCAGTTTCCCCGTCCTCCACCCTCTCTGTCAAATTTTACACCTAAAACTTTCAAATCATTGTCTTTAAAATCCAGATCCAGTTCACCTGTGTCGACGTCCCCCCACGGCCCGAAGAGCTGGGCCTCGGACTTGTTCCTGTTGAGCTTGGCGCCCGAGGCCCGACCGTACCAGTCAGTCAAGTCCATTGCTCTTCGTACCGATAAAAGGTCAGTCGCTAAAAGTGTTACATCGTCCATATATAAAACACAGGTCGCCGTCAGTCCACCAGTCCCTGGGACGTCAAGTCCTTTAATCCATTTATCCCTTCTCAAGATTTGTGCCAGTGGCTCAATGCATGCCACATACAGAAGGGGAGATAAAGGACACCCCTGACGAACACCGCTGTGGATATTTACAGCTTTGGACAAATGCCCGTTAACCAATATCCTGCTGACCAGACCATTGTAAAGCAGTCCCACCCAGGCTATAAACCTCCCTGGAAACCCCATTTTCTCCAGTACCTTAAAAAGGAACTGGTGCGAGATGCGGTCAAAAGCTTTTTCAAAATCTAAATTTAGGACTACTAGCCGAATGTTTCTGTCTCTCGCATAACAGATGGCGTCTCTAATCAGTACCAGGCTGTCCGTGATCTTCCTTCCGGGCACAGCGCATGCTTGATCCAGGTGGATTACGTCCTCTAAAACAGTCGACATGCGCATGGATAAAATTTTGCTAAAAATCTTACAATCAAAATTTAAAAGTGTGATTGGTCGCCAATTCCGTAAGTCAGTCTTGTCTCCTTTTTTTTGTAGTAAAGAAACTATCCCTATTCTAAAGCTGTCTGGAAGTCTGTCTAGAGTCTCAAATTCCTTAAAAACAGTCAGTAAATCATGTACTAAAATGTCCCAGAAAGTCAAATAAAACTCAAAGGGAAGTCCATCCATGCCTGGGGACTTCCCCTTTTTAAAACCTTTTAAAGATTTTTGCATTTCTAAAATAGTAAAATCCTGGGATAAAAGCACATCTGGACTCTTAACCTTTTTGTCTAAAAAACTTAAAACTTCCTCTAGGATGTCACTGTGTACCTCTTTTTGACTATATAAATTACCATAAAAATGTTCAATTTCCCCCAAAATCTCTTCAATGGTATTTACCTCCCTCCCGCTAAAAGTTTTTAAAGTGGTCATTGACCCTCCCCGTGCAATAGTCTTTTTAAAAAAATATCTAGTACACTTCTCCCCTTCTTCTATCTCTTTCTCCTTACATCTTAAAATGACACCTTTGCCTCGAGCTTCAGACAAAACTGACATTTCTTTTTTTATTTCTTTTATTTCTTCTGTAAAATCCATTCCACTATTTAAAAGGTTAAAATATCTCTGCAGTCTTTTTTGCAGCCCCATCATGCGTCTTTTTTCTTTATTCTTTTTTTTCTTTCCTATTTTTCTAAAAAAATGTCCTGTCCTTTGTTTCACCATCTCCCACCACTGTGCTCGTGAGTCGAAAAAGTCTTGGAGGGTCTGCCATTCACTGAACTGCTCCCTATACTCTCGAACCACTTCCTCATCTTCTAATAGGGAGCAGTTCAGCTTCCACAGCCCTCCCCCTACTGTCACACCCGTGGGTAGTGAAAGGGTGCAGGTGACCATCATGTGGTCAGTGAAGAAAAGGGGGGTCAATGTTGCATCGGTTGGCGGGCAGTCCCTTGTAAAAATATAGTCGATACGAGAGGCTCTGGCACCATCACCACTGAACCAGGTGAAGCCCTCCTCTCTCTGATGCATTATTTTAAAACAGTCGACTAACTTAAAATCTTTGACCAATTTATTTAATAAAACCGATGTCTTGTCGACCTTAAAATCCTCTCCTACCCTTTTCCTATCTTTTTTTGTTAAAACACAATTAAAATCACCTGCTACCACTAGGGGAGCCCTACCTAACATGTGGGGCTGCAAATCTTCTAAAAGCTTGTATCTCTCATTTTTTTCTGTAAAACCATACACATTTAAAACATTAAAATCCTTACCTAAAAACGTCAGATTAACTAAAATTGCCCGCCCATCCCTCACCACAGTGCTGCCCTTCACCAAGATGTTGGGATTTTTTATTAAAATAGCAACACCGTCGTTTTTGTTAAAATTGGATCCACTCCAAATGGAAGGTCCTGGGGTCCAAAGCTCCTGCCATCTCCTGTAGTTTGTTAAAAAAGGCAGAGCACACTCTTGCAATAAATAAATGTCTGACTTAAAATTAGTTAAATTTGATAAAATATTCTGTGCTCGAAGAGGAGACCTCACACTTCTCACATTGATAGTAGAGATAGTGAGGGCCATGAGCAGTATGGTTAAAAATACAAGCATTTAAAAGAAAAAAAGACTACAGAAAGTTACATTAAAATCATGTTATTTCCTGTGGCATTTGCATCTCCTTTTCCCCAGAAGGACTGGGATCAGGAGGGCAAATGCTCGCCACTTCAGAATCCACAGAGAAAATCTCTTGTGGCTCTTTAGGTGACGATGATCTCAGCTTGATATGCAGAAAAGAAACTTCATTGGGAGAGCCTGCGGGCCACATACGGTCTAGATCTTCCGAAGTGGAACTATCTAGCCGATGCGCTGCCCGCAGCCTTTTCTCCTCTGTTTGTGACAGAGGAGATCTCGCAGTCCTTTTTTGCACTTGAGCATTGGGGAGTGAACAATCCGTTTCGCTCTCACTATCCACCTCTGAAACAGTATATAAGGAGGAAGTTGTTCCATCCTCTTCCTCTTCCTCCTCCATATCCTTTTCAATTTCATCTTGTTGGGTAACAACTTCCTCCCTTGGTTTAAAACTTGGCTCCGCCCCTGTGGCCGCCCCACTTCCTCTTTCTTGTCCAATGCCTGAGGATGGCTGAGAATTTAAAATTCCCGCCAAATCCTCAGGCTCCACCTCTTCCCTTTGTTCTTCCATTTGCTCTTGTTGTGGGGCGGCCATTTTGTTACTTTTCAGTTTGTTGGCAAAGCTTTTAGGGCAATCTCTGTAGAAATGGTTGGTTTCCCCACAGAGGTTGCACCGTCTGCCATTGGTACATTCTTCAAAGATATGACCAATTTCTCTACATTTCCCACAAACAATTTCTTGGCATGCTTCAGCAAGGTGTCCCATTTTCCCACACTTCCTGCACAATTTGGGCATTCCCTGGTAGTGAATGTAGCCACGGTTCTCTCCCAACACAATCATTGAGGGTAAATGACTTAGACCCTGGAATCCGCTTGGATCTTCCCACTGTTTAATGGGAACTCTCCAAGCGCAATTCCAGATTCCGTCCTCGTCAAGCACCCTGACCGGCTGACTTCGAACCGTGCAAAATCTACCCAGCCATACAACAATATCATCTCCACTCACTGTTTCATTGAACATTCTAACAATAACTGTTTTAAGGGAATTGTCAGAAAGCTTCTCAACATTGAACATGGAAAACTGGGTCTTACATTCCGCAAATCGTTGCCAGAAATCTTGTAACAGGGAAGCGGATCTAAAACTTACATCAAAACCCTTGTTCAGTGGCAGACTCATTAAACAGTTCAATTCAGTTGCTTTAAAATTGAGAGCTTTCTGGATTAGCTTCCTGGAGAAGTCCAGCCGTGACATCCCCAGGAGCTTACCATTTGCCTCTTTGAATAAAAAGCGAACGCTGTGGTGCCTCCGCATGCCGGCACGAGCAGCCGACATGGTAGAGGCACCAACAGCTCCTAAAAGCAAAAACCTTAAAAGAATTAACAATAAATAACTAAAACACAAAAAATACTAAAATCTTACCTTAAAATTTCTTGAACCAGCAAGACGTTGCTTAAAAGGGGTTTTCCAATGTACCTCCTGGAAGTTGGAGGCCTGTGTTATCAAAAAACCCAAGCCGGGAAACCTCCAAGAGGCGATCGCAGTCTCAACCTTCTGACAAGACACTTGATCTTAGCCAAAAGGCCGAGAAGCGATGACACAATGACGCAGCGGCAGGGGAGCCGGCAAAGGCGACGCCCATCTGGGAAGCGGTGAGGGGGGGAGGGTTGGCAAAGGCCTTACGTCGTAGAGACCTGAAACTTTGAGGGATGGTACTAGCCACTCGCTCTACAACATCACCAAGGCTGGCCCCCCGATGGGCCCGGCACGAAATGGCTCGTAGCTCCCAAACCGCACGCCGCAGAACCAAGTGTCTTATATCATCGGAATCCTTGGCTCGAGCCGAGCGAGACGCATGCCTCGGATTCGAAGGTTGCGCTGGCGAAATTTTCGGGTATTTGGGATTTTGTGAAAAACCTACTTTTGCACACTAGTCCTAGGTCTTTTGCCCGATCTGGCCCAAACCAGTGCAGAAAGATTCTCTGGAGTCTGACTGTCCGTCCAGATCGGAAAAAAAGTGGGAATTTCGATTCAGCTTGGCGGCGGCAGGCCGAAACCTACGGGCTGGGCGAGGCGGGGTCTGCTAGAACGGCTATAGCTCTTGGACGGAACGAGACAATTTCACCCAAGCCAAGCCGGTACACCCGTGCACGGGCTCAGTCTGGGGTCAGGCGAGAAAGGACGCGGTGAATGGCCACCTAGTGGCGCTTTAAAATGAAAAAGCAACAACATGAGAGCGGCTATAGGCGAACGTATGTCGCGTGCTTTTTCACAGCACGCGCACGAGACAGTCGTACCATACGACAGAAAACCTCCATCCGAACAACTTTGCCTTTGGGACCACTGCTGTCAATCAACTCGTCCGTTGAATATCAAAGTTTGTGGGAAAAACCACATTCGGCAAACCGGTCGCAGGTTTCGACAACCTCGATGAAAACAAACGCAGTTCAGTTCTCTGAACTCTCCGGGTCACTGGCTGACACAGCAGAAAGAGACAGAAACATAACAAAACTGGTGCAACTTCACCCTTTGGGGCAGTGGGCGGCGCCACAAGCGTCAAGAACCGCACGCTTTTTCCCTCCACGCTATCTGCTTTTAACCAGTGTGTACAGGGGAGAGCGCGAACGCAGTCCCCCACTACCATAAATTATGCAGTCGAGATTCCCACATTTGGGGAATTCGCAGGGGTCAGCACAACCGGAGTGCAATGGCCGAGCCTCGCCCTGGGTGAACCACCTTCCTGATCATGGTGTCTCCCCTGCCAGGTAAGTATGAGTTGCCTGGCCTCCAGGCAGAGGCGCCCTATCCCCCTTCGCCATCCTCAAACACGGTGACCTTCCCCTCCCCCAAGAAAAGGAAGGACGGGGCACCTTCCATTGCTTGACTGCTGCGTGCGTGCGTGACCTTGATTTGAATCAGGTGTCCCTAATCCATCCAACACAAACCCCTGATTCGACTCATCAGCTCGTTGGTAAAGACTCTCAAATAAGAGGGACATCAAAAAACGTGCTGTGACGGTGATGAGTCAGCCGGCCGGCAACCGACGCTTTTGTTCTTCTTTTTTCCCTATGCTCATATGACCGCAGCTTGCTGCTTTCTCTGTGGCACGGTCATCGTTGCGTCACCTCATCGTCATTCTGTATGCGCTTCCTGCGTATTTCTGTATTCTCTGACAAAATTCCAGTGGTGTTGTTGGTTCTTCTATTAGTCACAACAATTCGCAGTCCCCAAAAAGGGGAAGCACACCGTTCCTGGAGGCACTGGAATACCAGGTCGATGCGTGGAGTGGACGGAGCAAGCCCCGGTTCCGGCTCCATGTGCCAAAAATCAATTTAATATGCAGTCCCCGGATAGGGGACGTATCAGATATTAAACTGATAAGAACAGATTTTTTTTTTTTTCTTTCGAAAAGTTTTATTGTTACATTTTTTCATATTGATTTCAATTCATTTTCATATTTATGCCACACATTTCTTTTTTTCTTGTTTTAAAAAATAAAAATACATAGTTACACCGATTAAAACACAAGACAATATTTTGTTAAAATCAGTTGATGTGTTGTGTAAAAGTCCATGTATGTCAGTGTGGTGTTAAAAGAGGGATAAAATGAATGAAAACAATAAATATATTCATGATAAAACAGACTAAAACGTGACAATTAAAACTTCATCTCTTGTAAAGGATCGAGGGTGAGCCCCTAAAAAACATGTCCATTCACTCCAGTTCTCCAGAACAGGCTCAAGACTCCTCGCTTCCAGAGCCCAGCGGAGATCCCCTCTCCTCCGGCCCGCTGGCCCGCTGTTCCCGTAGCCAGAGTGGTGAGGGTGCATCTACGGGCGGCCAAGGTCGGTGGTGGCCGGGACCTTCTCGTGTGGCCTCGGCCCCCCCATCCGAATAACGACGTGCGGCCCACCCTGCAGCGCTGATCTTATCCTCTGCTCGCTCGCGTGGAGGGGGACCGTCACGCGTTTCCCCACCAGCAGGTTTCTGGTGACCCAGATGGCATCCTTTATCAGGTTAAGGGTGAGCCAGAGCGATGCAAATTCTTGTGTTGTTAGGGCTTTTAGGCCCTGACCCACCCCTAGGATGGCGAGCTTGTAATCCACCTGGGCCCCACCCGCTGGCAGGCACGGGAAAAACAGGGGGCCGGCCCTGGCCCACAGGTCCCGCGCAGCACCGCACTCCCAGAGCAGATGGTAGACGGTCTCCGGGGATTTACACCCGGACCGTGGGCAGGTGGGATTTTTGGCCATGCCTCTGGAGTGCATAACCGCCCTGACCGGGAGGATCTCATGAGCCACCATCCACGCCAAGTCCTTAAGCCTGTTCTGGAGAGCTGGGTGGGCAACGTTCCTCCAAACTTCTTTGGCCTCACTTGGCGTGAGGCCTGGAACTGGGCTCACCTTTTCTCGATCCTGCACAAGAGAGATAAGAGACTTATGGTTAGTTAAAATCGTCACATCTTCTGTTTCTAAAAAGTGTTTCTTTAAAAATGTCTTGATAAAACAGTAATGTTTCGGGAGATTAAAAGACACTGGGGTTTTTAAATCAACTGCTAAAATCTTTAAAGTTCTTAAATAGGACCCCATCCAGAATCGAGCCATGGCTGCTGTCTTGTTTTCTCTGGATGGGGTCAAAGCATATTTGATGTGCAGTGCGGTAAAACGGCTGGTTAAAAACAGGTGGGGGTCTGGGAGGCCCTTCCCACCATTCTCTTTTCTCTTCTTTACCACCTCTCTTTTAAGTCTCTCCCATTTGGACCCCCAGAAGAAATAAAAGACCGCCCTCTCCACACCTAAAATAAAAGATCTGGGGGGAATAAAAACAGAACACAACAATAAGAACAAAGGTAAGATCACTGCTTTATATATTAAAACCTTGCCTTCAAGTGTCAAAGTCCTCAGTCCCCAAAACCCCAATCTTTTCCTGACTTTCCCTAATGCGTCAGCCCAATTGTTCTGTCCACCTCCCTCTTTGTCAAATTTAATACCTAAAACCTTAATATCAGTTTGTTTAAAATTTACGTCCAGTCTTCCTATGTCTACGTCCCCCCACGGCCCGAAGAGCTGGGCCTCGGACTTATTCCTGTTTAGTCTGGCGCCCGAGGCCCGACCGTACCAGTCAGTCAAGTCCATTGCTCTTCGTACAGATAAAACGTCAGTAGCTAAAAGGGTTACGTCGTCCATATATAAAACACAGGTCGCTGTCAGTCCTCCAGTCCCAGGTATGTCCAGTCCATTGATCCATTTATCCCTTCTCAAGAGTTGTGCCAATGGCTCAATACAGGCCACATACAAGAGTGGGGATAACGGACACCCTTGACGAACGCCACTGCGAACATTTATCGCTTTTGTCAAGTTCCCATTTACCATAATTCTGCTGGATATATCTCTGTATAGCAGTCCCACCCATGCTAAAAACCTCCCAGGGAACCCCATTTTTTGCAATACCTTAAAAAGGTATTGGTGCGAGACCCGATCAAAGGCTTTTTCAAAATCTAGATTTAGGACTACTAGCCGAATATTTCTGTCTCTCGCAAAACAGATAGCATCTCTAATCAATATCAGGCTGTCCGTGATCTTTCTCCCGGGCACCGCACAAGCTTGATCCGGGTGGATCACGTCCTCTAAAACTTGCGACATCCGTCCAGATAATAATTTACTAAAAAGAGTGATCGGTCGCCAATTTTTTAAGTCTGTCTTGTCGTCTATTTTATGTAAGAGTGTCACTATCCCTGTTCTAAAACTGTCCGGGAGTCTGTCGTGTCTATCAAATTCTTTAAAAACCGTCAACAGTTCGTGCACTAAAATGTCCCAAAATTTGTCATAAAATTCTACGGGAAGTCCATCAATTCCTGGGGACTTCCCCTTCTTAAAACTCTTTAAAACTTTCGTCATTTCTAGGACATTAAAATCTATAGTTAAAAAGTCAGCATTTTCATTTATCTTATTTTCCAGGGTACTTAAAACTTCATCCATGATTGCAGCTTGCACTTTCTTTTCCTCATATAGGCTCCCATAAAAATTTTCCACCACTCTTCCAATTTCTTTTGTGTTTTTAACCTCCCCTCCTTTTGTTTTTAATTTTGTCATGGTTCCTCCCTTTGCTATAACTTTTTTAAAAAAGTAACGTGTACACTTTTCCCCTTCTTCCAGTTCTCTCTCTTTACTTCTTAAAATCACTCCCTTATTCCTTTCCTTTTCTAAAACAGACATTTCATTTTTGACCGCTTTTATTTCTTCACTAAAATCGATTCCACTATTTAAAAGATTAAAATATCTCTGTAGTCTCTGTTGCAGCCCCACTATGCGTCTTGTTTCTTTTTCTTTCTTTTTTTTCCCCTTCTGTCTAAAAAAAAGTCTTGTCCTACCCTTCACCATTTCCCACCACTGTGCTCGTGAGTCAAAAAAGTCTTGTAAAGTCTGCCATTGGCTGAACTGCTCCCTGTATTCTTTGACAATGGTCTCATCTTGCAACAGGGAGCAGTTCAGCTTCCATATTCCCCTCCCTACCGTCAAGTCTGTGGGAAGTGAAAGGGTGCACGAAAGCATAGCGTGATCTGAAAAGTGCAAGGGAGTCAATGTAGCATCCATTGGTGGACAATTGCGAGTAAAAACAAAATCAATACGAGAGGCTCTAGCACCATCACCACTGACCCAGGTGAAGCCCTCCTCTCTTGGATGCATCTCCTTAAAACAGTCAGTTAGTTTAAAATCATTAACTATTTTTTTTAATAAAACCGAAGTTTTATCTACTTTAAAATCATCCCCTACCCTTTTCCTATCTTTCTGATTTAAAACACAATTAAAATCCCCAGCTACTATTAGGGGGTCCCTCCCTAGCATGTGAGGCTGCAAATCTTCTAAAAGCTCATACCTCTCATTTTTTTCAGTAAAACCATACACATTTAAAACCTTGAAATCCCTATCTAAAAAGGTCAGATTTGTTAAAATTGCCCGCCCATCCCTCACCACGGTGCAGCCCTTCACCAGAATATTAGGATTTTTGATTAAAATAGCAACACCATCATTTTTGTTAAAATTGGACCCACTCCATATGGAACGTCCTGGGGTCCAAAGCTCCTCCCACTTCTTGTAATTTGTTAAAAAGGGCAGACCACATTCTTGCAATAAAAACACATCTGACTTAAAAGATTTTAGATAGGATAGAGTACTCTGTGCTCGTATATTGCTCCTCACACTTCTCACATTTATGGTGGAGATAGTGAGAGCCATGAGCAGTATAGTTAAAAGGGTGTGAGACATTTAAAACAAGAAAGAGACTACAGAAATCAAATTAAAATCATGTTATTTCTTGTTGCACCTGCCTTTCCTTTTCCCCAGAAAAACTGGGATCAGGAGGGCAAATGCTCGCCGCCTCCGAATCTGCAGAGTGAACCTCTTGCAGTTCCTTTGGCGACGATGTTCTTAGCTTAATATGCAGAAAAGAGACTTCATTTGGAGATTCTGCGGGCCACATACGGTCTAGATCTTCCGAAGAGGAACTATCTAGCCGATGCGCTGCCCTCAGCCTTTTCTCCTCTGTCAGAAACAGAGGAGATCTCGCAGACCTTTTCTGCACTTGAGCATTTGGGAGAGAACAATCAGTTTCACTCCCACTGTCCACCACACTTAGCTCCGAAACTGTTTGTAGGGAGGAAGCCGTTTCCTCCTCTTCGTCCTCCATTTTGTCTTCATTTTCATTTGGAGGAGTGGCTTCCTCCCCCTGATCAACTGCCATGTTTGACTCCGCCCCTGTGGCCGCCCCACTTTCTCCTTCCTGTCCAATCCCCGAGGCTGGCTGAGGATTTGAATTTCCCGCCAATACCTCGGGGCCCGCCTCCTCAATCGTTTGTTCTTTTGGTGGGGCGGCCATTTTGTTGCTCTTTAATTTGTTGGCAAAACTTTTAGGGCAATCTCTGTAGAGATGGGATGATTCTCCACAAAGGTTGCACTTTCTGCCATTTTTGCACTCCTCAAAAATGTGCCCAATTTCTCTGCACTTCCTGCACACTACTTCTTGACATGCCTCGGCGAGATGTCCAAGTTGGCCACACTTGCGGCATAGCTTGGGCATCCCTTGGTAATGGATGTAGCCTCTATTCTCTCCCAACACAATCATTGAAGGAATTTGACTCAGGCCATGGTAGCTGTTGGGATCTGCCCATTGTTTGATGGGCACTCTCCACGCACAGCTCCAGATACCGTCTTCGTCTAAAACCTTGACTGGTTGTCCGCGAATAGAGCAATATCTTGCCAACCACACAGAAATGTCCTCTCCACTTACTGTTTCATTAAACATCCTGATAATCACAACTTTCAGTGAATTATCAGTCAGTTTTTCCACAGTGAACATGGAAAAATTGGCTTTACACATTTCAAAACGAGACCAAAAAGTATTTAATAAGGAAGCTGAAGCAAAACTTACATCAAAGCCATGATTCAGGGGCAGAGTCAACAAGCAGTTTATGTCCGGAGCCTTAAAACCAAGAATTTGTTGGATGAACTTCCTGGAGAAATCCAGTCTGGACATCGCCAGGAGAGTTCCATCCTCTTTTGCTTTGAATTTAAAACGCACGCTGTGGTGCCTCCTCACGCCGGCACGAGCAGCCGACATGTTGGAGGCACCACCAGCAAGCGGCGGCTAAAACAATAAATTAATACAATAAATAGATAAATTAATTAAAACCTGCTTACCTTAAAACAAGAAGAGTCCTCGTAGAAACGATTCGTCAATTAAAAGCCGCTTGTCAATGTACCTCCTGAAGGCTGTATGTCCCGTGTGACAAGCAACACACAAGACAAAGGTCCCACAAGAGGCGATCGCTGTCTCAACCGTAAGACCAGACCACTTGATCTTAGCCAAAAGGCCGAGAAGCGATGACACAATGACGCAGCGGCAGGGGAGCCGGCAAAGGCGACGCCCATCTGGGAAGCGGTGAGGGGGGGAGGGTTGGCAAAGGCCTTACGTCGTAGAGACCTGAAACTTTGAGGGATGGTACTAGCCACTCGCTCTACAACATCACCAAGGCTGGCCCCCCGATGGGCCCGGCACGAAATGGCTCGTAGCTCCCAAACCGCACGCTGCAGAACCAAGTGTCTTATATCATCGGAATCCTTGGCTCGAGCCGAGCGAGACGCATGCCTCGGATTCGAAGGTTGCGCTGGCGAAATTTTCGGGTATTTGGGATTTTGTGAAAAACCTACTTTTGCACACTAGTCCTAGGTCTTTTGCCCGATCTGGCCCAAACCAGTGCAGAAAGATTCTCTGGAGTCTGACTGTCCGTCCAGATCGGAAAAAAAGTGGGAATTTCGATTCAGCTTGGCGGCGGCAGGCCGAAACCTACGGGCTGGGCGAGGCGGGGTCTGCTAGAACGGCTATAGCTCTTGGACGGAACGAGACAATTTCACCCAAGCCGGTACACCCGTGCACGGGCTCAGTCTGGGGTCAGGCGAGAAAGGACGCGGTGAATGGCCACCTAGTGGCGCTTTAAAATGAAAAAGCAACAACATGAGAGCGGCTATAGGCGAACGTATGTCGCGTGCTTTTTCACAGCACGCGCACGAGACAGTCGTACCATACGACAGAAAACCTCCATCCGAACAACTTTGCCTTTGGGACCACTGCTGTCAATCAACTCGTCCGTTGAATATCAAAGTTTGTGGGAAAAACCACATTCGGCAAACCGGTCGCAGGTTTCGACAACCTCGATGAAAACAAACGCAGTTCAGTTCTCTGAACTCTCCGGGTCACTGGCTGACACAGCAGAAAGAGACAGAAACATAACAAAACTGGTGCAACTTCACCCTTTGGGGCAGTGGGCGGCACCACAAGCGTCAAGAACCGCACGCTTTTTCCCTCCACGCTATCTGCTTTTAACCAGTGTGTACAGGGGAGAGCGCGAACGCAGTCCCCCACTACCATAAATTATGCAGTCGAGATTCCCACATTTGGGGAATTCGCAGGGGTCAGCACAACCGGAGTGCAATGGCCGAGCCTTGCCCTGGGTGAACCACCTTCCTGATCATGGTGTCTCCCCTGCCAGGTAAGTATGAGTTGCCTGGCCTCCAGGCAGAGGCGCCCTATCCCCCTTCGCCATCCTCAAACACGGTGACCTTCCCCTCCCCCAAGAAAAGGAAGGACGGGGCACCTTCCATTGCTTGACTGCTGCGTGCGTGCGTGACCTTGATTTGAATCAGGTGTCCCTAATCCATCCAACACAAACCCCTGATTCGACTCATCAGCTCGTTGGTAAAGACTCTCAAATAAGAGGGACATCAAAAAACGTGCTGTGACGGTGATGAGTCAGCCGGCCGGCAACCGACACTTTTGTTCTTCTTTTTTCCCTATGCTCATATGACCGCAGCTTGCTGCTTTCTCTGTGGCACGGTCATCGTTGCGACACCTCATTGTCATTCTGTATGCGCTTCCAGCGTATTTCTGTATTCTCTGACAAAATTCCAGTGGTGTTGTTGGTTCTTCTATTAGTCACAACAATTCGCAGTCCCCAAAAAGGGGAAGCACACCGTTCCTGGAGGCACTGCAATACCAGGTCGATGCGTGGAGTGGACGGAGCAAGCCCCGGTTCCGGCTCCATGTGCCAAAAATCAATTTAATATGCAGTCCCCGGATGCTCACTCGCGTAAAGGGGGACCGTTACGCGTTTCCCCACCAGCAGGTTTCTGGTGACCCAGATGGCATCCTTTATCAGGTTAAGGGTGAGCCAGAGCGATGCAAATTCTTGCGTTGTTAGGGCTTTTAGGCCCTGTGTCACCCATAGGATGGCTAACTTGTAATCCACCTGGGCCCCACCAGCTGGCAGGCACGGGAAAAACGGGGCCGGCCCTGGCCCACAGGTCCCGCGCAGCACAGCACTCCCAGAGCAGATGGTAGACGGTCTCCGGGGATTTACACCCGAACCGTGGGCAGGTGGGATTTTTGGCCATGCCTCTGGAGTGCATAACCGCCCTGACCGGGAGGATCTCATGACCACCATCCACGCCAAGTCCTTAAGCCTGTTCTGGAGAGCTGCACAGCAAAAACTCCAGTGTTAAATTAACTCTCCTCAGAGTTTATTTGGCTCCACACTCAAGAGTGTTAAAAGTAACTCTGAAGAAGTGTTAAAGGTAATGAGATAATTAAGAGATTAATTAAGTGATGATTGACCATTAGTGAAGACACCTGATGATAACAAGCAGAATCACTGAAGGACAGAGTCACCATTTTTGGTGTCACCATTATGGAGATCAGTGCTTGCTTTAGTAGGGCTCTTGACTTTATAACATTTGTCTTTGCCTGGCTCCTTTAAAGCAGCCATACAAGTGCAGAGAAAATGTGACCAAGTGGTGATGGTAATGTTGTGACATAATCATGTCATTGTCACAATCACACAATGTCATTTAGAGCCCAATCTTTGAGTTAGGTTTACATTATTGATTACAACAGCTCTGTGATTCTATGGCATAAGAGCTGGTGTTTAATATAATCAGAGGGATTTTTTTTAATTATTCTGTTCTTAAAAATATGTTTTGAATCTCTCTGTCATTCAGCCACACAGACATCAATAATCAGCGAATGAATCTCAGCAATGGTGGCCATCAAAAAGCTTTTGCAGTGCATTCTGGGTGCACCAATCAAAACTCACCCATGGCTCCCAGCATGCATTGCAGCATGCATAAATTATAAGATGAACTGAATTAGTGATTTCTTTTTATTCTCACCATTTTATTTTTGCTGTTTTATGTGACTTTTTAGTAGCTTGTTTTGTGATGTTCAGAGTTGATCTGTGTATCTGAGATGCTGATTGTCACCATTGTTGAGATTCATACACTGATTATTGATGTCTGTGAGTGTGTAAAGCAACAAAGGAGTTTGAATTTGTTTGTGTGCAAAATCTCACCCTATTAACTTCACATAGTTGTTGTAATCAATAATGTTAAATCAACACATGCCCCATCTAGCTAGAAATTTGTCTCAGAATGATGATAGTTGATCCAGTCATTAATGATGATTATGTGAATCAAAACATCACTAACTTTTGAACATTTTTTCTCTGTGCTTTCCTTGCCAATATGTATGTTCCAATCACACAGTTAAAGCAGCAAGAAAAAATAACTAATGTTAAAAAGCCAAGAGTCAAGAGCCCAACTAAAGCAAACACTGATCTCCATAATGGTGACTTAAAAATGGTGACTCTGTCCTTCAGTGATTCTGCTTGTTATCATCAGGTGTCATCACTAATGGCCAATCATCACTTATCTAATCTCTTAATTATCTCATTACCTTTAACACTTCTTCAGAGTTACTTTTAACACTCTTGAGTGTGGAGCCAAATAAACTCTGAGGAGAGTTAATTTAACACTGGAGTTTTTGCTGTGTGGGTGGGCAACGTTTCTCCAAACTTCTTTGGCCTCACTTGGCGTGAGGCCTGGAACTGGGCTCACCTTTTCTCGATCCTGCACAAGAGAGATTAGAGACTTATGGTTAGTTAAAATCATTACATCTTCTGTTTCTAAAAAATGTTTCTTTAAAAATTTCTTGATAAAAATATACTCTTTTGGCAAGTTAAAAGACACTGGGGTTTTCAAATCAGTAGGTAAAATCTTAAGGCTTCTTAGGTAGGATATGGGGTCAGCGCATATCCGATGTGGAGGGCGGTAAAGCGGCTACCTAAAAACAAGTGGGGGTCAGGGAGGCCTTTCCCGCCATTTTGCTTTCTTGTTTTAAAGACCTCCCTTTTCAGTCATTCCCACACAGTAAAATCCCCAGTGTTAAATCAACACTGCTCAGAGTGTATTTGGTCCCACTCCACAGAGAGTTAAAATAACACTGAAGCGGTGTTAAAGTTAATGAGATAATTAAGAGATTATTTAAGTGATGATTGACCATTAGTGATGAACACCTGATGGTAACGAGCAGAATCACTCAAGGACAGAGAAACACAAGATCTACAACTGACTTCAGCCATAGCCTTAGATGAAATCAACTGAAGATAAAAGAAGACATTAAATCTCTGAAGGAGGATTAAACAACTCCACAATTACTTTTGTCATACTGTACTTCTACATATGTTTTTATTGAGAATGAACAGAGGTTTAGATACTGATGTTTTATGGAAATCATTTGGTCACCATTGTGGTGATTAGTGTTTCATTTAGTTGAGCAGTTTGACTTTAAAATAACATTTCAATCTTTGTAACAGTGTTTTGCCAAAACCCATTTTTTTGCAAAGAAATGTGATCTTGTTACATGCATCATACAGTTTGTTGTCAAGTTTTAAAGATCAAGCTCACCAATCTTATACTGAACAAAAGCAGTTGTTTGTTTTTAAGTAAATTGATCATCAATGTGAAAATCTTGGCACAAATTAAACAGAATTTAGACATTTTAATTGGGGGGGGGGGGTATTTGGACACAGACATCAAGAATCAGCATATGAATCTCAACAATGGTGACATGTTTTTATGCCACAATGCATTTCTGGGAGCCGACCAATTATAAAACTCATGGCTCCCAGCATGCATTGCAGCATGACGCATATCACCATTGTTGAGAATCATATGCTGATTATTGATGTCTGGCTAAAATAATTGGTTCTGTAACTTTTGAAAAAACAAACAAATCTAAATTCAAAATCTGACCCGTGGCAAATATATATATATACACTCACACATTTGGTCACTGATGAGATTAGTAAATCATTCCATTTCATTATGAAAACCATATGAACTGATTTGCTTCTGGATTCCATTGTAACTAAGTAAGTGTACAAAACACTGTTAGCAACACTGCTCTTCAAAAGCCAAGTCAAACTGCCCAACTAAAGGAAACACTGATCAGCATAATGGTGACCAAACATTTTCCATAAAACATCAACATCTAAACCTGTTAATTCTCAATAAGAGCTTATGTAGACGAACAGTATGACAGGAATAACTGTGCAGTTGTTTAATCCTCTGCTGAGATCTTCAGAGATTTAATGTCTTCTTTTATCTTCAGTGATTTCATCTAAGGCTGTGGCTGAAGTCAGTTGTAGATCTTGTGATTTTCTTTCCTTCAGTGATTATGCTCGTTATCATCAGGTGTTCATCACTAATTATTCAATCATTACTTAATTCATCTCTTAATTATCTCATTAACTTTAACACGGCTTCAGTGTTAATTTAACTCTCTGTAGAGTGGGACCAAATACACTCTGAGCAGTGTTGATTTAACACTGGGGATTTTACTGTGTAGACTCAAATGAAATTTATTAATGGTAATAATATACACACGTTACTAGTGGATTCTATATATATATATATATAAATTATTTTATTTTTTATGGCAGTTAATGAAATTTCACTCAACTTTTAATGTAGTGCATCTTTTTACAGTAACATACTGCTTACAGTAAATAACTGTAAAATTAACAGTAAATTACTGGCAACAGTGTTATAGCATAATGTTGCAATACACAGACTACTCTTTCAGAATTTACCAGAAAATATCCTGTTGTTGATGTCCCAAACAGTGGTAGATTTTTTTTTTTTTTTTTACAGTAATGTCATATTATACTATTGGAATCAAAATAAAGAGATGGCTAGTTTTGTTTCACAAAAGGTTGTTTGCTTTTACCCAGTTTATTTACCCAGGAAATTATGCAGGCCAGGCCTTCAATGCAACAACAATACAATTTCAAGTGTTTTAAAGTCGTTCGTCGGAAGTTTTGATCGTCATTTCAAACAGCTTCTTAACTAAGACACAATGTAGGCTGGGGCTTGATTTCGTCCTTCGGGAATTGATTGGATCATTGGAAGTTGGGCGTTGCTAGCTAAATTGTTTGGAATGCCAGTTTGCACTTAGTTGTAGATGATTACTCTGCCACGCAGAAACGAGACAAAGCGTGATAACCCCGTCTTCACACCATAATACATGATGGGAAGAGAAGAGAAGTCTTTCAAGGGGGGAGGAAGGTTAACTTATTTGATTAAAGATTATAAGTTTTTTTTTTTAAGTGCACTGATAAATCATTTATAGTAACCACTACAATATTAAATATAAAAATATGAATTGTAAATTTTGATTTCACTCCAACTTTAATATTTTGTCCTTCCCTACAGGTTTGCACAAGGTTTGCCGTTAAAGCAACTTGCCATGATCACTGATGGTATAGCAAGAAGCTCAAAGACAATGACAAGAATGACAAAAGTACTCAGAAATGTTGTTGCATTACTTATTAGTTGTCTCTAATCAAAAATGAAGACATTTGATTTCAGTCAAAACCCACTGTAGACATCTGGATTCAGCACTGCTACTTATTCAGTGCACTTAGCTTATATAAATTCCAAGTCAACATGTGATGTGTTATTTATATATTTGAAGGTGTGCATTGCTGTTCTCAACCCAGCAAACACAGTACCAAGGGCTTAGGTTTGGTCTCAGCTTTGGTGGGGACATCCCACCAGGTTTGCCCAGATTATATAGTCTATTATTTATTACTGCGTATGGACTTGCACCATAGTTTAGGAATGAATACACTTATTAATTTATGAGGCTTTTCAGCCCAATCCAGTACCATAATAATAATAAAAAACAAAATACTCTTTACTTGTTCATTAATGATTTGATGCATTGTTAGTTTTTGTACAGGATCAGTTTGTTTCTCCCTCATTTACTGTTTGTGGCTGTTTTTGCCCCATTGACTTCCATTATAGCCACATTATTTTATTTTAAAGCAATAATGTATATAATAATGCACAATCACTTTTTATATTGAAAATAAGTTATTTTGTGTGTACGTTTTTTTTTTCCAAATCAGTTTTGAATCAGTTTTTGAAAATCATTTATGAACTTGGCATTTAAAGAGTGATAGTATTGATAAGAGTGACAATTAATCAAGGACAATAGCTCAACAATAAACATGGAATCAAGTAGCCCTATGCAAACTTGCAACAGAACACATTTTATATTATTTTACATTTGATTATTTTATTTATTTCTAAAGAACTCTTTAATAGCCTTTATTGGTGCACTTTAAAGGGATGACTCGCCCAAGAATAAAAATCCTGTCATCATTTACTCTCCCTCATGATGTCCCAAACCTGTATGAGTTTCTTTGTTCTGCTGAACACAAAATAAGATATTTTGAAGAAAGTTTGTAACCAGGCTGCTTTGGGGGCACCATTTACTTCCATGGTAGGAATTCAACATTCAACAAAGAAATGTATACAGGTTTAAAAAGGAAATTGACAGATTTTTACTTTTTGGGTGCACTGTCTCTTTAAGCAGTCATTTTGAACCAGTAACCACTTTACTGACAAAAATGTTCTAAAATTCAAAAATTAAATTAAATTTTCTATATTAATTTACTATTATGACTATATTATTATGCAATTATTTGTCCCATTTTTATCTAAATATTTTTTAAATGTCAAACTTTATATGACAGGATTATTTATTATTAATATAGCCTATAGCTAAATGATGAATTAATAACATTAATTAGGCTATAATCTATTAATTAACCGGTCTAATCTCTAGAAAAATAAGTCTGCCAAGCTTTGATAATGTATGGAATATTATATTAATATATTATCCATTAAAAAAACAATAGGCCTACCTGGAAGCACGGATGTGTCCGTCATCGCTGCTGCATTCAGTCAGACAGTCTGACGCCCGTTTCACACATACTCCGTCTGCAGTGCGTGTGCGTTGCGTATTTTTTTCCGTACCCATGTTAACGGATGACATCTTTCACACTGCACGCGGATGCGGTCCGTCAGTCCGTTCCAGGAGCGTTGCGTCTGCAGCAGTGCACGGATCGTTTTCGTACCGAGTCTATTTTTTGCTGCGCTGCGTTGCTGCATTAAAGTGGTAGAACATTGTTCGCATTAAAATAAACATGTACTGACGCGAAAGTCTAGTAATTTCAACACGGATGCATATCATTTAAAATATCCTCTTGTTTCAAAGTCAACACATGGCTTTTTTTCTCAAGTAAAGCAACAAAACGACACCTTACCTGGCATTTAGGTAAAAAAAATGTGCCATAATGGAGAGCACTCGTACTTTCTTGGAGGTGAAATGCAAAGTTATTTTTGACCTGCAGGATTTCTTTTCAAAGGGTTTAAAAACGAAAGAAAAGACGAGAGTCGGCTGTTTTTGAATAGCCTATTCTAAGTTTCTAATTTAAAATGTTTGTGATTTAGGCTATAAACTATGTTTAAATGTTTTGCCTTTTGTGTGAGCTAAATCTAAAGTATATTTATATATAAATATGAATTAATGAATTGAAAAAATGTTGTTTAAATGTAGGCTTGTAGCCTACGTTAACCTGTCTACTCAGAAAGATTAAACAAAGAGAATTGCAATTCTGATGAGCCATGATCAGTAACAACTTCTGGATTTTAAATAAAAAATCATTAATAAATGCTGTGTTTGTGGTATGTAAAAGCGGATCAGTTGCGGACTGCAAACGCAGCATATGTGAAAGGACTACAGGGTGTGGGGCTCCTGCAACGCACACGCAACGCAACACGCACCGCACACGCACTGCAGACGGAGTATGTGTGAAACGGGCGTGAGACACTGAAATGCTTCTCTGCAAAGGTTGCAGTTTGTCTTAGGTTCATCGTAAGTTACTGGACAGACCCACTGATACCTTTTTTTTCTATTCAGCCCTATATCTGGAAATCCTCTTGCGTTTAAACGGTGGACGCAGCAAAGCTGCTAAAACCCAATCTTGTGCATCGCGTCCCGTATTGGTTTGATACGGCGGGTTTTTACAGTCTATGGGCGGGACGCGTCATTGTGCTTTTAAATATGGAACGATAAGGAATCGATCTGAAGGGGGGAGTGGGCCAACACCCTTGCCTCTTCATCATATGCATCTTCATCATATGCATCTTATCCTTTTGAATGATTTTTAATAACCTCATGAATTAAATAATCAGTTATTATCCTTTCAAAATAATGAATTATTGACAATCAATTTTATTTGATCATTAATACATTTAACTATTATTTAATATGATTTTGACTCTATGTCTGCTGTATGGTGTCTAATTTGCTTTCCAGAGACGGTCTGACAAAGACAGTCTGACCCCTATCTATGTGCCCTGACATAGATAGCCTGACCTCTATCTCTGGGTCCTGACCAACAGGGCCTTGGAGAGAAAGTTAGAACTTCCAAGAGGTGAATCCTGCCTGTTGTTAGTAACCCCAGGACAGGAAGGGGTGGGAGGATTTGAGTCTCCCAATTATGATTTCTTCCCATTTATATAGTGTGATTTTTCCCATTGATAGAAGTACATTTTTGTCTTTATATTTCTTTATAGAATGAGGTAGATGACATTAGTCATACTTTTCTTTCTGGAGATGTGTTTGTCATGTGGTGTTGATATCTTGTTCTGTTGATAAGCTCACTGCTGCGCTAACCTTGGAGGAGAGATGTGCCCTAGAGTCTTGTGTGTGTGTGTGTTACATGTTCTGTGCAGGTCTATGGAATGGATTGGACCGCTTTTCTCACACTCTAGACCTCTTGGCATCTTTCTAGGACTCCCCTGAAGTCAACACTACCCCAATCTTGGGATTGTCTGATGTATACATCCTGATTAACAACAACAACATCTATCTATTCTCGTGTGACACATTGTTTAGACTTTATGCCAATCAGTAATATTCCACGTGTTTGTAATGATGTAAATCATGCCCTTGAAATGGGTATAACTGGTGTGGTAATTTTGTGTAGAGTAGAGTCTGGCCTGACACCGCCCTGAGAGACTCTGAAGCTGACTCTACTGATGAAACTGCAAACTATTCTTCAGTAAAATTCTCTCCGATGATTGAACATCCTGACTCCTGGTCTTCATTTTGCATATCTGGTCTATGGGTCAAAACTGTAACCTCTAACAGATCCATATAGCAGCACGAAGGAGTTTGCTAAAATATTGGTGGGGACAATTTTGCCATCTTAAAATATTGATTGGGACTAGTACCTAGCGTCCCCCCCTAAACCTACGCCCATGGTTGGAGCAGATCTCCTGTCGGACAACATCTCTTAAATGGTGAGGATTTACTCACCTGCAAGCCATCCTATGTGTAAGTTATATGACATTATTCTTTCAAACGAACACAATCAGAGTTATATTAAGAAATGTCCTGGCTCTTCCAAGCTTTATAATGGCAGTGAATATTGCTTGGTTTGCTTGGTGATAAGCGGTAGGCTACGCAAGTCGACTTGCGCTAAAAAGGGTGACCCCCCCCCCCCCATGCTATGTTTTGTTTTGCTCTAATTTCTGTACTTCTGCGTTCGTCAATACGCATGCGTCAAGGGTTATTCTTTTTAGCGCAAGTCGACTCGCATATTGCTGACCACTGGAAGCTAGTTATTTTAGTCTATAAAGTTTTAAAAATGGATATTGTTTTCATTTTAAAGGGTTAGTTCTACCAAACCTTTAAATCCTGTCATCAATTCCTCTCCCTCATGTTGTTACAAACCTGTAAGACCTTCATTCATCTTCAGACAGCAATTTAATTAACACTTTCAAGGCCCAGAAAGGAAGTAAAGACATCAATAATTACAACGTTAAGGAGACTGGCACAGGCTAGATCAAAATTGTGGAATTAAGTTATTTTTGCACACAAAAAGTATTCTTGTTGCTTCGTAACATTAAGGTTGAACCACTGGAGTCACATGGACTATTTTAACAATGTTTTTACTACCTTTCTGGGCCTTGTGTTGCAGTCTATGGAGGGGTCAGAAAGCTTTTGGATTTCATCAAAAATATTTTCATTTGTGTCTGAAGATGAACAAAGGTCTTACAGGTTTGGAACAACATAAGGTGAGGAATTAATGACAGAATCGACATTTTTGGGTGAATTATCACTTAAATATATATTACAGTTTGTACTGTATTTTTGATCAAATAAATACAGCCTTGGTGACTGTTGAGTTTAAGAGACTCTTTCAAAAGCATAAAAAACATAGATTAGCAACATTAATAAGGTTCTCCTCTGTTTCAGCTGCCAGAAATGATGAAGATGTGACAGTGTAGCTCGGGATAAGGAAGAGGATGAAGAGGAGGAAGAACACGTAAGTAAAAAAACAAACAAACAATTATACCTTTTTAACAAAAAGCAATACACCTACAATAGTATGGCTTTTTTTTTCAGCTTCCAGTTTACAAAGATCCAAAGTGAATATATAGAGCCCATCCTCCTATCCTATCCTCAGAAGACCCTGCCCTCCGCTGGTGGGGTAAGAAAGACCCTCTTCCTCTTCTCTCACAGCTCTCCATCTCCCTCTGCCTCATCAACACTGTCTGAAGCTTTTTCCACAGCTGGGACACAGTCAGGAATGAGAGGTCTCAGATTCTTCCTGAGAAAGTCATCATGCTCATTTTCTTGAAAAAAAAAACCTGTTGATGTATATTTTGGCCCAATAATACAGAAAAGATGCTAGGACTCTGTAGTGTTTTTTACATATCTCTTTATGAACGTAGGACTATAGCTCAAGGACGATATATCTTTTGTAACTGTCACATTGTTCAGGTTTAGCTACAGGTAGGGAAGCAATAAAGCACATCACCACCAGACATTTGTAGCAGGTGCCTCACAGGACATGCAGAACATTTCTGCAAATAAAAGTAATAATAAAGAAACTGATAACTCTTTTTTTCCATGTCTTTTTTGTGCTAAATTATTGAGAGTAGTACCAATATGAGTATTGATAAGTATAAGTGAGAAAATCCTTAACTTCTCCCATCCCTAATAAGACAATAAAATATTTTAATAATTGGTTACATTTCTTATGTTTTTTTTTATTTTTTTTATTAATAAATGGACGTGTTACATTTCTGTACTCATAATTTGTTAACACTTTACACTGTTCAAATGTTGACTTAATATTTGTGAAAAGTAACACTGAATAAATGCTGATTATTAAATTAATGCAGTGTGGTTTTGAACCATTTTCTATTACAATTTAATAGGGGTTTGTATCGTTTTTTATTATCAACATGTACATTTGTATTATATAATCCCTAAATATATTAACTAAAAACAAAACAAATGTATTAATAAGGTTTTACAGCAGATAATTAAATGTTTGAGTGTATCAGTTCTATGTGGATTTCAAGGTTATGGACCAAGCACATCTTCATTTCCCGGACTAAAGGTGAGATTATTCAAATAAAGGTGGACGTGGTATTTTGGTCGTTAGGACGTACCTGCCACGTTCCAGCGACATATCATAATAACGTCGCCACGACGAATACAGGAATCACAAAGTTACGTCGCTGGAACGTTACCTGGTATGTCGCTGCGACTAATATGGTCCATTGAGGTTACGTCCTCACAACATGCCAGTTTGGTCGCTGAGACGTGATCATCACGTTATAGCAACGTACCAGTATAACGTCATCACGACAATTATGGGAATCACAAAGTTACGTCACTGGAACGTTATTAGGTACGTCGCTACGACGAATATGGTCCTTTAAGGTTACGTTCTCACAATGTGCCAGTTTGGTCGTTGGGACGTGCTCGTCACGTTCCAGCAACGTCCCACTATACTCATTTCATTTATTATACAGGAAAATTAAAAAAGTAACATTTAAGGTACAGTTTAAACGGGCCTGACTCAGTTTAAAAACTGGTTTCCAGCAGGTTCCTGTTCTGCAGAACATAAAACACAATTTAAAAAAATAAAAAATTCAAATGACTGAAAACAACAATTCAAAACAATACAAACAAAACCAGGACAATAAATAAATGATCATTTATATGTATATCAAGTATAACTGTTTAGAAGAAACTGTTTGTAAGACTTTTTAAAACACATGATGGATGGTAAATTTCTTATGTGATGTGGAATATCATTCCAGATTTTGGTGTATGTATAAAAAAAAAGATTTCTTACCATAGTTATTTTTATATGAAGGGACTGGTATAAGTGCCTGTGAAACTGACCTAGTGAGATAATAATAATAATAATAGATTTTATTTATAATGCACTTTTCATTCCGAAGAATCTCAAAGTGCAACAGGGGGGGGGGGGGGAATAACAACAAAAAATGAATAACAAGTAAAAATATAGAATACTACAAACAATCAACCAACACAGAAAACAGAACAGAAACAGAGCTGATGGTGAACAGAAACAGAGCTGATGGTGAACAGAAAACAGCTGATGGTGAACAGAAAACAGCTGATGGTGGACAGAAACAGAGCTGATGGTGAACAGAAAACAGCTGATGGTGAACAGAAACAGAGCTGATGGTGAACAGAAACAGAGCTGATGGTGAACAGAAACAGAGCCGATGGTGAACAGAAACACAGCTGATGGTGAACAGAAACAGAGCTGATGGTGAACAGAAACAGAGCTGATGGTGAACAGAAACAGAGCTGAAGGTGAACAGAAACAGAGCTGATGGTGAACAGAAACAGAGCTGATGGTGAACAGAAAACAGCTGATGGTGGACAGAAACAGAGCTGATGGTGAACAGAAACAGAGCTGATGGTGAACAGAAAACAGCTGATGGTGGACAGAAACAGAGCTGATGGTGAACAGAAACAGAGCTGATGGTGAACAGAAAACAGCTGATGGTGAACAGAAACAGAGCTGATGGTGAACAGAAACAGAGCTGATGGTGAACAGAAACAGAGCTGATGGTGAACAGAAACAGAGCTGATGGTGAACAGAAACAGAGCTGATGGTGAACAGAAACAGAGCTGATGGTGAACAGAAACAGAGCTGATGGTGAACAGAAAACAGCTGATGGTAAACAGAAACAGAGCTGATGGTGAACAGAAACAGAGCTGATGGTGAACAGAAACAGAGCTGATGGTGAACAGAAACAGAGCTGATGGTGAACAGAAACAGAGCTGATGGTGAACAGAAAACAGCTGATGGTAAACAGAAACAGAGCTGATGGTGAACAGAAACAGAGCTGATGGTAAACAGAAACAGAGCTGATGGTGAACAGAAAACAGAGCTGATGGTGAACAGAAAACAGAGCTGATGGTGAACAGAAACAGAGCTGATGGTGAACAGAAACAGAGCTGATGGTGAACAGAAACAGAGCTGATGGTGAACAGAAACAGAGCTGATGGTGAACAGAAACAGAGCTGATGGTGAACAGAAACAGAGCTGATGGTGAACAGAAACAGAGCTGATGGTGAACAGAAACAGAGCTGATGGTGAACAGAAAACAGCTGATGGTGAACAGAAACAGAGCTGATGGTGAACAGAAACAGAGCTGATGGTGAACAGAAACAGAGCTGATGGTGAACAGAAACACAGCTGATGGTGGACAGAAACAGAGCTGATGGTGGACAGAAAACAGCTGATGGTGGAAGTCTCTGTTAGCTCCGCAGCACACTGTGGTCCACTCCATGTTTCAGATTTCTCCCAGCGGCAGTGTCCCGATGACATCGCCGAGGCACGACAGCTGAAGACCAGATGATGGTTCTTCATGACGATTCAAACGATGGGGATCGCTGCAGCACCATGCAGGAGGCAGAACATTCCTCCGGGCACTTCTGTGGACACACCGGGGCCGGCGCAGATGTCGCTCCACGGTCGCAATGCAGGACGGAACAGCGGCGCAGCCGAGAAGCAGAACATCCCAACATCATGCCGGACGCCGACGACGAGAGCCCGGATGACGCTAGCCCGGTGCAAACTTCAGCCACCATGCAGCTTAAGCCCAAGGGAGACCACCAGTGAGCACCCGCGGCGAGAAACATCAAACCAGAATCCTCCAAACCAGAAACCAACCGCAGCAATTCAAACGTAAACATTAGAGAAGCGGTTGAAAACGGCGAAACGACGAACAACGACTTCTCAGTGGCTGCCAGCAATCAGCAACAGTCCCAATTGTAGTTCTGACTGTTAGACTAGTCACAAACATAAGGAAATAAAATAAAATGTAAATCTAATAGTACATTAACATGATTTGTTGTGGGTGGAGAAGCGGCGAACAGACAACGCCAGCGTCCTCTCCCCCACGTTGCCTAGCAACCTGATGTACCGGTCTCGTATTGTATAACGGATGAAGTGCAGCAAGTGTTGAAGAAGTGGCATTTTGAATCTGAAAATAAAATTTAATAGCATGACTATTTATATAGTGTTGAAAAGTCAGAGCGTTTGAACGTTTAAGTGCAATGCAATGATGGGACCATTTTGGAAGATTGCTGTGGATCTTAAAAGCTCGATTATATAATCGTGCTATTGGTTCAGTAATTTCCTTAGTGGTAAGAGACCAGATTGGAAGACAATAAGACATTTTTGAAAGCACAATTGCATGTAGATAAGTTTCCGAAACAGAAAGAGACAGGTATGATCTAATCTTGTTATACACATAAAGTTTCTGATTAAGTTTTTTTGTTAAATTAGAAATATGATCCCGGTATGTAAGATGTGTATCAAGTAACACACCAAGATATTTATAAGTCTTTGTAATGACAAGATCTTGTTTTGCAAAGGTGATAGAGTCCGCACAAGAGAAACTTTTTCTAGGTGAATGAAAATACATACATTCAGTTTTTTTGACATTTATGGTCAGATGGTTTTTTTTTCAACCAATCATGTAAGCACTGAAGATCAGATGTTAATTAAAAATTTATAACGTCAGGATTTGAGTCAGAGAAAAAAATCACAGCATCATCAGCATACAGTAAGCATTCTGAGTATTTACACACTAGAGAGAAATCATTAATGTATAAAAGAAAAAGTAGAGGTCCAAGAATACTGCCTTGAGGAACACCCATATCAGATACCAAAGATTGAGATGTTACATGATTGATTTTAACAGCTTGCGACCTGTTTGTCAAAAAAGAAGAAAGCATTTTTATCACAGATGAAGACAAATTAAATGAATGAAGTTTATTAAGCAAAATCTGATGGTTCACTGTGTCGAAGGCTTTACGAAAGTCGATAAAAAACAGCTCCAGTGATATGACCTTTATTAAGAGCGTTACGTATTTGTTCAGTAAAAAATAATAATGCTGACATGGTAGATCGTTTAGCGCGGAAACCGTATTGACAGTCGCTAAGCAAATTATTAATTTCTAAATAAGAGATCAACTGGTTGTGCAAAGTTTTTTCAAGCAACTTCGACATTACTGGAAGTATTGCTATAGGTCTATAATTTGAAACAAGAGAAGAATCGTCAGATTTAAAAATTGGAGTGATTTGTGCTCTTTTCCAGTCAGTAGGAAAGATCGAAAGCCTGATGCAAAGGTTGATTAAATGCTGAAAAAGAGGTACAAGGCTATCAGCATGAGTCTTCAAAAATAAAATATTTAAACCATAAATATCGCAAGCATAAGAATTTTTCAATGAACACAATATTCTTATTACCTCATCCTGTGTAATTTCGGAGAATGAAAACTGTTCAGATGTTAAAGTAAGTACAGATGAAAAGGAAGGAATTGTAAAGTTAGTTGCCAATTCGTTAACAGATGATACAAAATAATCATTAAAAGCATTTGCAATATTTTCCGAGTCTGAAATCAGAGTACCCTGTAGTGAAATTTGAATAATAACATTCTTTTTTTTCTCATTTTCGCCGGTGATGACTTTAAGAGTCTGCCATAACGTCTTTGGATTATTAGCGGATAAAATAATCTGTTGTTGAAAATAGACCGCCTTAGCCTTACGCAGTTCAGCAGTACATTTATTTCTAATTTGTATGAAATTATTTTTACTCTCAGATGTTCGACTTTGCCTATATATTTTAAAAAGAGAGGCCTTCTGTTTAAGGAGTTGTAATATATCAGAATTTATCCATGGTAATTTACGCTGCCTAGACTGAACCTTGCCTACAGTAATATATTTATTCTGTATTTTCTGAAGTTTAGTGTGAAATTGCGTTATAATTTTATCTGGATTTTCCATTTTTATCTCATCGCTCCAATCAATAACACTACATTCCGCATTAAATTGCGGTAATTTTGAAGTTGGTATTCTTGGTACAGAATGAGGAGCCTGAGTTTTTGAGGATTTTAGGATTGTCCTGACTGCATAAATGAGAAAATGATCTGAAATAACCGAATCTATAACACCAGACATTGCATATTTTGAAGGCTGATTCGTAAAGATAAGATCTAAAATTGAGCTACGTGTTCTGCCAATTCTTGTTGGTTTCTTAATTAATTGATAAAGTCCGAATTTCATTGCAGTGGCTTTTAAAGAATTTGATGAACCATCATTCCAGTCAAGGTTGATATCACCCAAAATTACAAGCTCCCTTGTTGAAACAGATTTAATTATGTTAGAAAGCTGAAATAAATAAGCACTAACAGTAACATTAGGAGGTTTGTATGTCACAATAATAGTAATTGCATGTTGTGGGGTAAAGTGTACTACCAGTTTTAAAGTTTCAGTTTCAGTGTCAGCTTTTAATATTTGGTGTGCATAATTCTGGTTTACATAAAAGAGCACTCCACCGCCAGTCTTAGTAGTACGATCGTTACGATACAATTTATAATTTTCTATGGAAAGAAAAGAATCAGGAATACGTCTCGGTTACGTATGTAACCCTCGTTCCCTGAAGGAGGGAACGGAGACGTACGTCAGAACTGAACCGACGAATGGGATCTTACTTTAGAGACCAATCCTACTTCGAGCATCTAACAACGAGCCAATGAAATTTGGCATGCGATCACGCATTCCACGCTCCGCCCCGCAGCGCGGGTATAAATAGGAAGTGGAATGGTAGATCAGCGCTTTTCCTACTGAGGAGCCGAAAAGTGACCGGACTCCCAGCGGAAGCACAGCATCTGGCGACGGGACGTACGTCTCCGTTCCCTCCTTCAGGGAACGAGGGTTACATACGTAACCGAGACGTTCCCTTTCAGTCGGTCACGTTCGACGTACGTCAGAACTGAACCGACGAATGGGATCCCTATGGAAAACGCCAGGATGCTGGCCCTTCCAGCGTCCTGCTTGAGCGCACTGCACCGTCTAGTATGGTACGGAAGTCAGGGCTCCAAGCAGGGAGTACAGTCACTGCTGTTTCTGCAAGACCCACTCAGAATGACTATTGGATAACGCTGGGAAAGCGTGCCTACCTCGTACTTGAGAGAGAGGGTACGCTGCGGGGCCACGTCCTTCAGGGAAGGAGAGGTGGCAGAATACACATAAGGACTAACCTGGCAGGGTAGTGCAACATATGGCAGTCTCTGGGGTGGTTCCAGCCTGATTGAAGGGGGGAAAGAACACGCCCAGAGACGACAGAGCGGGCTCTGTCGAGGGAAAGACACGGGGCTAGCCCGAAGGGTAGCTGATACCGTGGAAGAATACACATATGGGGTTGCCGTGAGGGAACCGCTACATATGGAACCCAGCCTACAGCCACGTTTCACAAGCATACGGGTGCAGGCCTGGCGTCAGACGGTCCGCAACGTCTGACACCGGAGGGGTGACGGAGGAGCTCGACAGGGTTAGCCGGTTTCCCGGGGAACACAACTGGAGACAATAGACGCACGTATCCGGCCCAGAGGGCGGGAGTGGCGTTTCGCAAGCCGACACTTAGAACGGGCACTTAGCGCTCCTGGCCACTGGGGGCGAGGATGCGGGAAGATACCGGCTCTACACGTAAGCTATAGAATCTAGCAAACGTGTTAGGTGTCGCCCAGCCCGCAGCTCTACATATGTCTGTCAGCGAGGCGCCTTGCGCCAGCGCCCAGGAAGAAGCAACACTCCGAGTGGAGTGAGCTCTTACACCGAACGGGCAAGGCACGTCTTGGGACTGGTAGGCCAAGACTATAGCATCCACTATCCAGTGGGCTAACCTCTGCTTGGAGACAGCCTTTCCCTTCTGCTGGCCTCCGTAACAGACGAAGAGTTGCTCTGAGGTCCGAAGGCTTTGGGTCCGGTCAACGTAAGCGCGAAGAGCGCGGACCGGACACAGCAAAGCCAGGGCTGGGTCTGCCTCCTCCGAAGGCAGCGCTTGCAGGTTCACCACCTGATCCCGGAAGGGAGTGGTAGGAACCTTGGGCACATATCCGGGCCGGGGTCTCAGGACGACGTGAGAGTTACCTGGCCCGAACTCTAGGCACGATTCGTTGACCGAAAGTGCATGCAGGTCCCCTACCCTCTTGATCGAGGCCAATGCCGTCAGAAAAACTGTCTTCATTGACAAGATTTTCAACTCACAAGACGCCAAGGGCTCGAAGGGAGGGCTCTGAAGTGCTCGGAGCACTAGAGCTAAGTCCCAAGAGGGTATCGAGGATGGACGAGGAGGATTTAGTCTCCTCGCACCTCTGAGGAACCTGACGATTAGGTCGTGCTTCCCCACGGACTTACCTTCTACTACATCATGGTATGCTGCTATTGCTGCAGCATATACCTTGAGGGTGGGGGGAGACAGCCTTCTCTCCAACCCATCTTGCAGGAAGGAAAGCACGACACTGATCGAACACCTTCGGGGGTCTTCCCGGCGGGAAGCGCACCACTCAACGAACAGGTTCCACTTCAGAGCATAGAGGCGCCTCGTAGAGGGGGCTCTAGCTGAAGCGATGGTATCTACGACAGCTTGTGGTAGTCCATCTAGAACCTCCGCGTCCCGTCCAGGGACCAGACATGAAGATTCCAGAGGTCTGGACGCGGGTGCCATAGCGTGCCCCGTCCCTGAGAAAGAAGGTCCTTCCTCAGGGGAATCGGCCAAGGAGGGGCTGTCGCGAGGAGTGTGAGTTCTGGGAACCAGGTCCGGTTGGGCCAATACGGCGCAACTAACAAGACCTGCTCCTCGTCCTCCCTGACCTTGCACAGAGTCTGTGCAAGAAGGCTCACTGGGGGAAACGCATACTTGCGTAGGTCCCGGGGCCAGCTGTGCGCCAGTGCATCTGTGCCGAGGGTACCCCCGGTCAGGGAATAGTACCACTGGCAATGGGTCGAGTCCGGAGAGGCAAACAGGTCGACCTGTGCGGCTCCGAACTGGTCCCATATCAGCTGGACCGCCTGGGGGTGGAGTCGCCACTCTCCCGGAGGTGTCGGCTGACGAGAGAGCTCGTCGGCTGTCTGGTTCAGCACACCAGGGACATGAATGGCCCGAAGCGACCTCAGCTGCTTCTGACCCCACAGGAGGAGGTGGCGGGCGAGTTGGAGCAGACGACGGGAGCGTAGACCACCCTGACGGTTGATGTACGCAACGGCCGTGGTGCTGTCCGTACGGACCAGTACATGCTTGCCACGCAGCGGCCCCTTGAGGCGGCGGAGTGCCAGATGTACTGCCAGTAACTCGAGGCAATTGATATGCCAATGCAATTGCGGCCCCGTCCACAGACCAGCAACTGCATGCCCGTTGTACGTGGCCCCCCAGCCCGTGGTGGAGGCATCCGTGAATAGCACAGCATGCCTGGACACTTGTTCTAGGGGCACCCCGGCCCGGAGAAACGAAGTGCTGGACCACGGGCTGAAGGTTTGGCGGCAGTAAGGAGTCACTGGGACCCGGTACTGACCGCTCTGCCACGCCCACCTCGGGACTCGGCCATTGAGCCAGCGTTGAAGCGGTCTCATATGAAGCAATCCGAGCGGCGTGACCGCGGCTGCAGACGCCATATGCCCCAGGAGCCTCTGAAAGAATTTCAGTGGGACCGCTGTCCTGCTATTGAACATATTCAAGCAGTTCAACACCGACTGGACTCGCTCCTCGGTGAGGCGCGCCGTCCGGTTGACCGAGTCCAGCTCCATACCGAGATAAGAGATCCTCTGTGTGGGACAGAGTTTGCTCTTCTCTCGGTTGACCCGAAGGCCCAACTGGCTGAGGTGACTGAGCACCAGGTCCCTGTGTTCGCACAACTGGTCCTTCGACTGGGCTAGGATCAGCCAATCGTCGAGGTAGTTGAGAATCCGAACGCCGCGTTCTCTGAGTGGAACAATGGCTGCCTCCGCGACCTTCGTAAAGACGCGGGGCGACAGGGACAGCCCGAAGGGCAGGACCTTGTACTGATATGCTTTCCCCTCGAACGCAAAGCGTAGGAACGGTCTGTGTCGAGGGAGAATAGACACATGGAAGTACGCGTCCTTCAGGTCGATCGCTGCAAACCAATCCTGGGGACGGATGCATTGGAAAATGCGTTTCTGCGTCAACATCCTGAACGGGAGCTTGTGCAGGGCCCGATTCAGAACTCGCAGGTCCAGGATTGGCCGTAACCCACCCCCTTTCTTGGGCACAATGAAGTAGGGGCTGTAAAACCCCGTCTTCATATCGGCTGGAGGAACCGGCTCGATCGCGTCCTTCGCCAGTAGGACCTCGATCTCTGACCGCAAGACTTGAGCATCGCTGCTTCGCACGGAGGTGAAGAGGATGCCCTTGTACTTGGGTGGCCGGCGTGCGAACTGAATCGCGTAGCCGAGTCTGATGGTACGGATGAGCCAGCGAGACGGCCTGGGGAGACCTAGCCAGGCCCCCAGAGACCGTACAAGCGGGACCAACGGCACCACAGACGTGCCCGGGGTGGGGCAGCGAAGCGGAGTACTCTGGCCCGACTCGGGAGGCCCGGAGGCGGCCCGTAGTGTTGCCTGAGCACTCCTGGTTTGGACAGAGAGTGGGTGAGAAGGCCCGGGGGCGTCCTCGGAGCCCACTCTGCTGTCCACTGCCCAGAGGCAGGGAAGTGAAGCACTCAGCCCCGACCCGGAAGGCCCGTGGGCGGCCCGGAGTGTTGACTGAGTGCTCACAAGAGAGGCAGTGTGTGGGTGAGAAGGCCCGGGGGCGTCCTCGAGGCCCACACAGCTGCCCCCTGGCGACGGGAGGGTAGGAAAGGAGTGACAAGGCCCGTGGGCGTCGCACACTGCCAACCTGACCCTCTTGGGGCCCAGAGAGAGAGGAAATTGCTCTTTTGGTGAAAATGTGGGTACCGCTGGACTCCGGAGAGCCAGCGGCAGAGATGTTGTGACCAGTGTTGCCCCCCCGGTCCTCCTCCGGGGGGGTGGGAGGGATGCGGACATCATCTCCCTCAGAGCAGCTCCTCTTCTCCCTGGGCTGCCCGTCTCAGGGCCGCTTCCCCTTACGCTTGCCGGCAGGTTTGGCGGGCCCTTGGACGGGTTGGGCGGCCCCCTTGCGTCCGGCGCCCTGCTTCGCGGGTGGAGGCTGCTGCTTGGGCTTGGCAGGGGCGGAGGCGGACGCTGGAGGACGCCCTCGGCGACGAGCAGACTGGGGGGCTGCCCCGGGCGGCTGGGTGGAGGCAGCAGCGGGCCGCCGGGGCAGGATGTTTTTGATGGCCTCCGTCTGCTTCTTGGCCACCGAGAACTGCTGGGCAAAGTCCTCGATGGCGTCGCCGAAGAGGCCGGCCTGACAGACAGGGGCGTTTAGAAACCGAACCTTGTCCGAGTCCCGCATGTCTGTCAGGTTCAGCCACAGGTGGCGTTCCTGGACCACCAAGGTGGACATCGCCCGACCCAGGGAGCGGGCCGTGACTTTCGTCGCCCGGAGGGCGAGGTCCGTCGCGGCTCGCAGTTCCTGCATAACTGCCTGGTCGGAACCACCCTCGTGCAGTTCCATGAGCGCTTTGGCCTGGTGGACCTGCAGGAGCGCCATGGCATGCAAAGCTGATGCAGCTTCTCCGCAGGCTGTGTAAGCCTTGCCCGTCAAGCCGGACGAGAACTTACACGCCCGGGAGGGGAGACGCGGGGCGTGCCTCCAGTCCGCAGCGGTCTTAGGACACAGGTGCATCGCAACCGACCGCTCGACTGGAGGGATCCCCTCGTAGCCCTTAGCTGCACCACCATCGAGAGTGGTGAGGATGGAGGAGTCAGTCGATCGCTGGCGTACGCTATACGGCGCTACCCAGGACTTCGTGAGCTCCTGATGCACTTCCGGGAAGAAAGGCACCGGGGCGGGACGCTGAGAACCAGCGCGACCCGTCCCGAGAAACCAATCATCCAGCCGCGAAGGTTCGGGACGTGGTGGAGGGTTCCACTCAAGCCCGACACTTGCGGCGGCCCGGGCAAGCATAGCCGTAAGTTCCGGGTCAGACTCGGGCAACGCTGTCACACCCGAAGGGGGCAACGCAGCCGAGTCTTCATCCTCGGAACCCATTAGCTCATCCCCCGATGCAGCAACCGACATCTGGTCCTCCGCCGGAGCCCCAAAAGAGACGACTGGCGCTCCACGTGGGAGGTCAGCGCGCCCTTCCGGAAGCTCCACCGGTACAGTGGAGGGGGGAGGGGCCCGAGGAGCCGTGAGACCCGTCGGGTTTACCCTGACCGACACCCTCAGGTCCCCACCAAGGTCATCAGCCAAAGTAGTAGCCCTCTGCTTTGCAGCTGGAGGACCACTAGATCGGGGGATGGACGATGGTGTTCCACCTCTTCTGAGGTACTGGAGACGGGACCGCAACACTGCAATGGACATATTCCCGCAATGGGAACATGTCTCATCCACGAACGCAGCCTCAGCGTGCTGTGCGCCCAGACACGAGAGACAACGAACGTGTCCGTCAAGCGGGGACAGAAATCGACCGCACCCAGAAACACACGGCTTGAATGACATCTTGAAAAAGACGCAGGGTCAAACCGTGTTGCTCTTTTGTGAATGGAAGTTTTGCTCTTTTAGTGCTGAAGCACTCAGGGAGATGACCGCGGCTCCACGCAGTTCGATAGTGCAAGCCTGCGTGAGCTCTCAGTGATATGTATGTGTGAGCGCCCAGCGAACCAACTGTAATGTGTGTGTGTAAGGAAACGCTCAGCGAACCAAAGCTCTTTGTACACTCTATCACTGAAGTGACGGTCTCTCGCTGACGCGCCGTATCACCCGCACTGGCAAACTCTTTCACAGGATATTCACGACTCGTAGTCAGAAAGCTCTTCGTAGAAACAGCAATGAAGACTGTTCGGCTCCGAAGTAGAAAGCGCTGATCTACCATTCCACTTCCTATTTATACCCGCGCTGCGGGGCGGAGCGTGGAATGCGTGATCGCATGCCAAATTTCATTGGCTCGTTGTTAGATGCTCGAAGTAGGATTGGTCTCTAAAGTAAGATCCCATTCGTCGGTTCAGTTCTGACGTACGTCGAACGTGACCGACTGAAAGGGAACTAGGAGTTAACCATGATTCAGAAAGTGCCATTACATGTGCCTTTGATTGCGCAAGCATTATTTTAAATTCATCAATTTTAGGAACAAGGCTTCGAATATTTAAGTGGCAGATTTTAAAGCCTCTGGTGCTACCAAGTTGACTTAGATTAATTGGAATTTTTCTTGGATGAAAAGGTTTTCTTTGTGCTTTAATTGTTGTTTTGACCAACGGACAAGCAAAAGCTGTTTCAGAAGGCAGAATCGGAATAGATGGAGTGGCAAGAGTCGAAGCTGGAGTTCTAAAATAAGGTAAATAGTTTTGTGTTGTAGGTAAAAACATACACGAAGGTTGTTGTGGTACAGCAGTAAAAAAATCTATTACAATTTGCATATGCATTTAGTCCCCATAAATGCAATATACCTAAACTTATCAAAAAAATATTTGAATCAGGTCCGGGATTAAGCTCAACATTTCCAATAAATAAGAGGATAGTTATTAAAAGTCTTGATGAGTTTAAAACATATTTAGACTTATTTTCATCAGAGTCATTTGATTTAACACCAGTTACCCACCGATGAAAAATAATAGTTCGAGTGGAGAAACAACGGCTGATGTAGATTGTGTCTGCCCCATTGTTCGAGTACAAACCTCCAGCCAGTACGATGTAGATAGCCGTTTGACACACACACACGCCAGTATATGGTGTGGAAAACTCCGCCGACGGCTGGGTAGATGGAAGTCGAATGTACTCGTGCAGAGCAGCCGCTCCGGAGAATTTACGATCGCAGACAGGAGCAAGGATTCCAACAGTGTGCAGGCCCACCATGAAAGCAAGAAGCGCACAGAAAAAAACAGCTGAGACGGTAGTAGGCGATGATCCAGACTTTGATAAAGTTTGCGTTAATGTTAATGAGGATATTGGAGATCTTGAAGTAGTCCTTTGTTTGTTTGTTATCCATGTTAGAAAACGGCTATGATGAACCGCCACAAGACATAATTGAAGCCAGTAAGATGCAGCAATCTTGACAAATTTCAGACCCGCAGACACCTGAATTGTCACATATTTAGTTTTTGTTTGCTGTAGTAGTTCATAGCCCTCTGCGACTGCTGCCGCCATCTTGACCAGCTCCCCTGACATTCTGCCACACAAAGTTACGTCACTGGAACGTTATTTGGTACGTCGCTACGACGAATATGGTCCGGTCCGGTCACTATAACGTCGCCACGACGATTATGGGAATCACAAAGTTACGTCACTGGAACGTTATTTGGTACGTCGCTACGACGAATATGGTCCGGTCCGGTCACTATAACGTCGCCACGACGATTATGGGAATCACAAAGTTACGTCACTGGAACGTTATTTGGTACGTCGCTACGACGAATATGGTCCGGTCCGGTCACTATAACGTCGCCACGACGATTATGGGAATCACAAAGTTACGTCACTGGAACGTTATTAGGTACGTCGCTACGACGAATATGGTCCTTTAAGGTTACGTTCTCACAATGTGCCAGTTTGGTCGTTGGGACGTGCTCGTCACGTTCCAGCAACGTCCCACTATAACGTCGCCACGACGATTATGGGAATCACAAAGTTACGTCACTGGAACGTTATTTGGTACGTCGCTACGACGAATATGGTCCGGTCCGGTTACGTCTTCACAACGTAACTGTGTTAGCTGGGAAGAGACTGAGGAACATCATTAAGGCTCAATCATCTCTTAATTATCTAATTAACATCAACACTGCTTCAATGATACTTTAACTCAGTAGTGAGCACACACATTTACACTAGGAAGTGTTAATTTAACATGAGCATTTTTCTTTGTACTTTTACATAATTCTTAACTGTTTAATTTACATATAACTTGCATATATTAATACAATTACATAAATCTTACCTGTTTCATTTATGTATACTTACAAATATGAATCACATTAAGTTTATTAATTTGTTTATGTAAAAAAAATCCAAATGCATTGAAAATGTATATGCAATATAAATACATAAATCTTATGCTTTTTGTTTCCTTTTTTCTTTTAGTCTTTACATTTTTATGTAATACTTACTGGTTTTATATTTATATTTACAGTATTGTTCAAAATAATAGCAGTACAATGTGACTAACCAGAATAATCAAGGTTTTTAGTATATTTTTTATTGCTACGTGGCAAACAAGTTACCAGTAGGTTCAGTAGATTGTCAGAAAACAAACAAGACCCAGCATTCATGATATGCACGCTCTTAAGGCTGTGCAATTGGGCAATTAGTTGAAAGGGGTGTGTTCAAAAAAATAGCAGTGTCTACCTTTGACTGTACAAACTCAAAACTATTTTGTACAAACATTTTTTTTTCCTGGGATTTAGCAATCCTGTGAATCACTAAACTAATATTTAGTTGTATGACCACAGTTTTTTAAAACTGCTTGACATCTGCAGGGTTGCCAACTTTTAAGTTCAGGTTGGAGTGAGATTTTTGTGGGGGCCGGGCGGGGGGGGGGGGGGGGGGGGGTAATGCTTTTGATCTTGATTCAGTATCAGTTTATATCTAGTATATATACTGTACATAATAATATGTTTGTTTTGGCACTAGTTTAAACATTTCTTAGGTCAAATTATATGTGCCATTCCTTAATATTCACTTGTGACTGCTTATATAAGTATCATTATTCATTAAAAAGATTAGGATGCAAGTTATTTAAGTTTTGAAATTTCACATTTAAAGAAATCTAGTGTTTGATCATCATATCTAAATATTTATTAGAATGCAAAGACTGCAATATATTTTTGAGCAACTAGATTAGATACATGTATATTTATTAAAGAGCCATAAGGCACCGAATGGCATTACAAATAAACATTAATATTTTTTAGCCACAAAATGACTCTAATTTGCCTCTTTGAATTGGAATTCTCTATTTTAATATTAATTACTACACTAATTGTAATATAAATTTTAGAAGAAATACAAATATTAGAAGAAAAATATTTTAAGTGGTCATTTATTGACAATAATTGTTGCACAAATAGTATTTAGTACCAAAAGATCTCCTCAAAATATTCAATAAATATCATTTAATGAGTATGAGTGTGACCTATTAGTAAGGAATACCTGAGGGCTAAATACAAGAATAACATTAATGTTAACAATGTTGAATCTCTATCACTCTCCATAATAAAACGATCCTGTAAATATGGCTGACTTAATAATCAATAAACACTAACACTAAGCTGTACTGTTTACCAAAACTTGCAGCAAACATCTATATGGTGAAACTGTTGTGTATCCGCTTAAGCCATTTAAATTCATTGGCACGGCGCTAGAAGTATTGAGCGCTCATGGGCCACGTGACCAGCGCGCACCGCAGGGAGACGAGAGCATGTAACTCCGCTTTTCAACGCCTCTGGCTTTAACATTATGCCACATTAGCGCCAAAACGCTATTTATTGTTTGAATTTCATTAAAACACATTTAAAAAAATTAAAGCTTACAGCTTTGTTTAATATCAAAAGCAGGTTTGGCAATTTGGCGTGAGATTGAGTTGGGCGGAGTGAGAGCGTGAGACAGAGCCTGAAAGCGTGAGTCTCACGCCAGATGCGTGAGAGTTGGCAACCCTGTGTGTGGCATGGAGTCAACCAACTTGTGGCACCTCTCAGCTGTTATTCCACTCCATGATTCTTTAACAACATTCCAAAATTCATTCACATTTCTTGGTTTTGCTTCAGAAACAGCATTTTTGATATCACCCCACAAGTTCTCAATTGGATTAAGGTCTGGAGATTGGGCTGGCCACTCCATAACATTAATTTTGTTGGTTTGGAACCAAGACTTTGCCCGTTTACTAGTGTGTTTTGGGTCATTGTCTTGTTGAAACAACCATTTCAAGGGCATGTCCTCTTCAGCATAGGGCAACATGACCTCTTCAAGTATTTTAACATATGCAAACTGATCCATGATCCCTGGTATGCGATAAATAGGCCCAACACCATAGTAGGAGAAACATGCCCATATCATGATGCTTGCACCTCCATGCTTCACTGTCTTCACTGTGTACTGTGGCTTGAATTCAGAGTTTGGGGGTCGTCTCACAAACTGCCTGTGGCCCTTGGACCCAAAAAGAACAATTTTACTCTCATCAGTCCACAAAATGTTCCTCCATTTCTCTTTAGGCCAGTTGATGTGTTCTTTGGCAAATTGTAACCTCTTCTGCACATGCCTTTTTTTTAACAGAGGGACTTTGCGGGGGATTCTTGAAAATAGATTAGCTTCACACAGACGTCTTCTAACTGTCACAGTACTTACAGGTAACTCCAGACTGTCTTTGATCATCCTGGAGGTGATCATTGGCTGAGCCTTTGCCATTCTGGTTATTCTTCTATCCATTTTGATGGTTGTCTTCCGTTTTCTTCCACGTCTCTCTGGTTTTGCTCTCCATTTTAAGGCATTGGAGATCATTTTAGCTGAACAGCCTATCATTTTTTGCACCTCTTTATAGGTTTTCCCCTCTCTAATCAACTTTTTAATCAAAGTACGCTGTTCTTCTGAACAATGTCTTGAACGACCCATTTTCCTCAGCTTTCAAATGCATGTTCAACAAGTGTTGGCTTCATCCTTAAATAGGGGCCACCTGATTCACACCTGTTTCTTCACAAAATTGATGACCTCAGTGATTGAATGCCACACTGCTATTTTTTTGAACACACCCCTTTCAACTAATTCAACTAATTGCCCAATTGCACAGCCTTAAGAGCGTGCATATCATGAATGTTGGGTCTCATTTGTTTTCTGAGAATCTACTGAACCTACTGGTAACTTGTTTGCCACGTAGCAATAAAAGAAATATACGAAAAACCTTGATTATTCTGGTTAGTCACATTGTACTGCTATTATTTTGAACAATACTGTATGTAAAAAAAATAAAAAACTGTGCCTCCTCTAACCACGCCTAATTTTGAATTTCATAGTGTGCATAGTTTCATAATTCTCTGGTAACGGCAGCTGCCAGTGTTTTCCCGTAAAAACAACAGTTTTCCCCCATAAAATTTACGGTAAAAAAACGGCAGCTGTGGTTGCCAGAACTTTACCGTAAAAAATACAGCAGTAACGTTTTAGGTTTTACGGGACAGCACCATATAATTTAAAGGTTTATAATGTAATAATTACGGTTAAAAACCATTTATTTTACAGGTCAAAACTGTATAATTTAAAAGTTTATACATTTTATTTTATTTAACAGTAAAGCACTGTTAAATATACAGTTTTTCGAAGTGAAAAAGAACAGGTCATTGTGTAATTAACAGTGAAAAACCGTAAATTGACATTCCCAGAATTCCCCACGTGACACTTTGCATTTGATGCATTTTCATTGAATTAACTAAGATTCTCCTTAGTTTTTTCTAATCACTTATGTACATAAAGGGTTTATTTTACATCTAATGTTGTTAAATTAATGTTTATTGCATTTTTTAAAAAGCCATGTGTGTTACTATGATGGTGTTTGGTGTTTAGTGTTTGTGTGTGCACCTATGTTAAAGGGATCCCCTGGTGTTGAGACTTGTATGGCTTAATATAACATAAATGATGTCTCTTACTGAATTATGTGGTAGAAAACCCATGAAAGATCTACGTTATTTAAAAAATCGATTTTATATTTGGACCATGGGCGGCGCCATTTTGTTTGCGTTCTAGGTTGATGACGTAGAGTGGTTGAACTCCTCAATCAGCTGGCGTTACCCGTTGCTATTTTTACCACAACGCAACTCGAAAATTGTTTCAGAGTTAAACAAAACAAATGAATTGCTTTGTAATTGTACTTAAAACACACTCAAACATACATGTGCACACAAACTCACCTACACAAGTCACAAACAGATCGGCGGGCGCGCACACACACACCTGACTGCTCTGTCTCAATCGCATGCATCATCACCAAAACATCCTACCTCTCTTCCTCACGTTACCTTATCCCATCATCCTACCTAGATATTTCCCTCTGCTGGTCACATAGGCATTACAGTTAATCTACTATCAACAGTCTATCTAGGATATCAACACAGGGAATAGATTGAGGGTTATGTATGCGCGCACGCAGTGCGTGCGTGTGTGTGTGTGTGTTCGCGCCGATCTGTTGGGGTGTGTGTGTGTTCGCGCCGATCTGTTGGGGTGTGTGTGTGTGTGTGTGTGTTCGCGCCGATCTGTTGGGGTGTGTGTGAGTCTGTGTGAGAGAGAGAGTTTGTGTGCACATGTATGTTTGAGTGCGTGAAGTCGGACAGCTGTTTGTAAATCGGCTGTACACTCGTTATTGCGGTGAACGTGAGACTGAATGACTGCACTCGAACATGTCCACTATGGTGTCGGACAACACTACAAATGTCCGTCCCTTCAAATAATGCGCTATTTAAGGGTATAGGGTCGATTTCAGATTCAGCCCCTGTCGTGGAGACTGAGCAGCCCAACATCTCGATTGAAACAGAGCCTGTCGTTTGCGCGCCCGCCGATCTGTTTGTGACTTGTGTAGGTGAGTTTGTGTGCACATGTATGTTTGAGTGTGTTTTAAGTATAATTACAAAGGAATTAATTGGTTTTGTTTAACTCTGAAACAATTTTCGAGTTGCGTTGTGGTAAAAATAGCTACGGGTAACGCCAGCTGATTGAGGAGTTCAACCATTCTACGTCATCAACCTAGAACACAAACAAAATGGCGCCGCCCATGGTCCAAATACAAAATCGATTTTTAAAATAACGTAGATCTTTCATGGGTTTTCTACTACATAATTCAGTAAGAGACATCATTTATGTTATATTAAGCCATACAAGTCTCAACACCAGGGGATCCCTTTAATATTGTCTCTCCAAAAGCTGCGTGTGATGGGCTTTGATTCATCATGTGATTCTCATCACTGCTGTCAATCTATATCAAAGGTGAATAGACGATATTAGCATTTCAATAAGTTGGTAATTTCATATTATTTCAGGTAAATATTTTTTACCGTTATTGTTTTAAAGTGCACTGTGTACACATTATTATTGCAATATAAACTTAAAAATTATATGGTTTTGAACTGTAAAATAAACAGTTTTTAGCCGTAATTACCACAATATAAACCTTTAAATTATATGCTGCTGTCCCATAAAATCTAAAACGTTACTGTTGTATTAAAGTTCTGGCAACCACAGCTGCAGTTTTTTTTACCATAAATTTGATCGGTATTTTTTTACAGTGTTTTAAATTGTAAAATAAATGGTTTTCAACCGTGATTTTTACATTATAAACCTTTAAATTATATGTTGTTGCCCCGTAAAAACTAAAATGTAACTGCCGTATTTTTACGGTAAAATTCTGGCAACCACAGCTGCCGTTGTTTTACCGTAAATTTTATGGGGATTTTTTTTTACAGTGTTGATAGACAGATAGACAGATAGATAGATAGATAGATAGATAGATAGATAGATAGATAGATAGATAGATAGATAGATAGATAGATAGATAGATAGATAGATAGATAGATAGATAGATAGATTGAAAAACCTTACAGCAGATCATTTATTAAAGAATTGATCTTGTTTTTTGTTTTTTTTTAGTACCATCGTGGCCGATGTGGGATTCTCCAGTATTTCACTATGTAAATGGAAAGTATAAAGAAAATATAAAACTTTCAGGCATCAATTTAAAATAAATAGAATTTTTCTTAAGTTGTCTTTATAGGTCTCTGAAGTAGAATAATGTCATCTATCCCCAAGTCACTGCAGACATGGTTCAGGTGCTACAATGCAAAAATAAAAAATAAAAATGAGTACATCTAAACCTGTTAATTCTCAATAAGAGCTTATGTAGACGAACAGTATGACAGGAATAACTGTGCAGTTGTTTAATCCTCTGATGAGATCTTCAGAGATTTAATGTCTTCTTTTATCTTCAGTTGATTTCATCTAAAGCTGTGGCTGAAGTCAGTTGTAGATCTTGTGTTTCTCTGTCCTTGAGTGATTCTGCTCGTTATCATCAGGTGTTCATCACTAATGGTCCAATCACCCCTTAATTAATCTCTTAATTATCTCATTAACTTTAACACCGCGTCAGTGTTATTTTAACTCTCTGTGGAGTGGGACCAAATACACTCTAAGCAGTGTTGATTTAACACTGGGGATTTGTCTTACAGGTTATATATATATATATATATATATATATATATATATATATATATATATATATATATATATATATATATATATATATATATATATATATATATATATGTCCACAATAATTTGTGTCATGAATATTTTTCAGTAAGAGTTTCCTTCAACAGAAGGTCAGATTATAGACAATTAAAAAAATTCTTTAAAAAATTGAATAGGTATCAGAGAAATAAAATCAATCATCCACTAATAATAATAATTAACTTAATAATAATAATTATATTTTATTGCATTTGGAGACCAATTCATCCCAAAATTAAATGAAAACAGTACAATGGTGGGTTAAGCCAAAACAGTTCATTACAGCATCCCACACATTTATGTTTTCTTGAAATGCTTTTTTACATCATGGATAAGTCTACTTAAGACACCATCATAATGGCGTACACCTAACTAGTGGTGCCAGTCAATCATTTTGAGGTGAGTTTTCAATGACTCAGGAGTACAATTTCCTCTATGACGCCATATTTCTAACTTGTACTTCTGCCATGCACGCTCAATATGCTGAGTATGAGCACCAGTCCCTGGATCAACAAAGTTTCTTTTATGGCAGACAGAATACTGACGGTATCCATGTTTGGAAAGCTGTTTCTTGTAGGCACGCCACTCATCTGTAAGAATTGATGTTCTGGGTCTGATATGCCTGTTTTATTTGACTAATAAGTGTTTGCCTTGACCGGTCCTTGACAAGTCTCAGAATGGGTCTTCTGGAAATGCCATCCACCTCCAACTTCAGGAACAATCAGATTTGTATATACGATAGTCTTTCCACAGTGCTGCACAGCAAACATGAACACATTTTGTCATGGTTGCTTCGGCCAGTGGAAGACCAATGTATGGTTATTTATCCTGCTATCCAACATCAGTCAAATTTCTAGCATCTGTGGTTTGTTTGCATTTGCATTATGCTGCAACATGAGGCCAGAAAACTGCCAGTTCCATGAGGGCCGGTTGAGAACAGAACTTTTAACTTTTTTCAGGAAAAGCCAAATACATTTTAAAACAGAGCCGAGAGTGAGCACTGCAAAATCAAGACAAACACTTGTGATTGTGTACTGCATTTGCAGGACTGCACACAGTACTGAAGTAATGGTTGAATATTCTTCATGCAAGGGGTGCTATCATCCCAACACTGCCCCATTATTATACGTTATTGCTTATCTAGTATTTAAATAGTTAATTCTTTTTAATATAGCCATGTAGAGTCAAATTTTTATTTTACATTTTTCTTCATGAGCAGGGTCTCAGGAATGCATGGCTTTTTGTGTATGTGTGTTTTCTTTCGTGACAAGTGAGTAAAAGTTGATTTTGTAAAAAAAATACTAAAATGGCTTGAATACAAATGACATGTATTTTTCTTTAATTCTCCAGTATTTCACTATGTAAATGGAAAGTATAAAGAAAATATAAAACTTTCAGGCATCAATTTAAAATAAATATAATTTTTCTTAAGTTGTCTTTATAGGCCTCTGAAGTAGAATAATGTCATCTATCCCCAAGTCACTGCAGACATGGTTCAGGTGCTACAATGCAAAAATAAAATATAAAAATGAGTACAGGGTCACTCTGAACAGGAATCAATTCAAATATTGAGCAAACCTATAAAGATTAACATTTTATAGGTGTTTGAAAATGTGACATGCTGCAAGTGCTAGAATACACTTTGATGTGTGGGGTGATTTTGCCTCTACCTTGCTCCCAAACTGTACAGTAAAATGACTAGAACATTAATACAGTAATAGTCAGAGTCACTCTGAACAGGAATCACTTGAAGGAATGAGCAAACCTATAAAGGAAAGATTTTTATGAGCTTTTCAATATTGGACATGGTGCAAGTGCTTGAATTCACAGAACTTCTGGGGTGAGTTTACCTTTAATTTTCTACAAAACTAATTGAAAGAATGTGCAAACCTATAAAGGGGAAAAAATGAGTTTGAAAATTTTTCACCACCCATCATCCATGAAGTTTGATTTTTATTTACAGCTAAAAAGATGCTGAATTCCTGTGACCAAAACAAAGAGATTATAATTATAGGTGATTTTAATATAAACTGGGATGATATACATGTTAGAAAAAAATCTTAAACGATCGACAGACTTTTTTAACTTAGAACAACTTATTGAAAAGCAAACTAGAATAACAAATAATTCTCAGACAAGAATATACCTTCTGTTCACTAATAGACCAGACAGAATTATTAAGACCTTTAATTTTCTATTAAAAATAAGAGATGCGCTGCTCAAACAATACTAGAAATTTGGTTTGTCCATTGATAGGAAAAAATTTACACATGCATGTAATAAAGTTATATAAACTGTAAGAAAAGCCAAAGCATATATGTTTTTTGTTGGCATTATAAAAAGCTCAAAAGGCAGCGGAAAAAAAGGGGCAAATTTTAAATAAATTATTAGGTAAACACAATAACAAGGAAACCAAGGCTTCTAATTTAGTTGTGAATAATGTCCAGCTTAAAGATCCTATGATCTTTTTTTTTTTTTTTTATTGATACAGACATACAAACCACAATAGTGCAGTAATTGACAATCGAGTAATTACATAATTCTAGAAGTGAAATAAAAGTGTGTTAATGTATAAGGTGTGTGTGGGTGAGTGTAGGTGTGGGTGTGTATTCAAAAGCAAAATTACACATTTATTATTTATTATATTATCACTACCACTTATCATCATCATACCATCATCATTGTAATAATCAGTGTCCCTTTTTTCTTTTTTTTCCCTATGTAATATTTATCATTGTCACCACTTTCAATGGGTCAATAAGTTTCACATAGTATAATAATAATATAAGATAATCCTCCCCCCACATCTTTTCAGTCCCTATACTTTTTATTTTATTTTTTATTTTATTTTTATGTTGTGTGTAGTGTCTAAGGTGCATTAAAAGAAGGGGGACATTGTGCGAGTGTCTCAACTTAGGCCAGAGATGCTGTCCTAGAGAAACCATTTCCCGTCTGTCCTACCTGCCTTAGTGTTTATGAGGTTTTTCAATTTAAATATACATACATACACACATTTCTCTTCTACATTGTGGTGCATTAAAAACACATGAAAAGATCAGGGGGAAAATTAGAAATAATCAATCGATTTTACTATAGTAGTAGTGGTGACAATGAAAACCAGGTTTGAAGTTCCAAAACAGCAATAATAATAGTTGATGATGATGATGATGACGACAATGATGAAAGCAAAGACAACAATGGAAACAGCAACAATAATAAAAATAATAATAATAAATAATAGCAATCATAACAATAACAATAATGATCCTATGATCATGGCAAACGCATTTAATAATTATTTTATAGATTTTATAGATATTTATAGATCTGGAATGACAAGCCTCCTCGTTCCTTCTACTCTACTTCACCCTATAAATAAAGATTAACCTATCTTTCAGATACAAAACATAACTAAGGCAGAGGTCTTTTTTTTATTTATTATTCTCAATGTACATTAAAGCTACACTGTGTAACTTTTTTAGTTTATTCTTAGCTAAAATCACTTAGTTCTTTCAAAAATATATGTGCTCATTAATGTATATTTACTTCTTTCAAGTAATAATGCATTCTCGTAATTTTATAATATACCATTGAAAATACATAAGTGTTGAGGGTTCGGATGGCGGTCGCCATGTTGCTCCTCCATCTTGAACGTACATTTGCCAAAGAGGGACATACCCGTAAATTCAAGCTTCGCCTTTCGCGTTTTTACACTCGATGGCACCGTGTCGAATGTGAAGAGGAGGATTGCTTGAGGCTGCTATATGATGATGGAGGATCACTCTTGAGCCCCTTTCACACTGCACGTCGGACCCGCAATATTCCCGGAGCATTGCCGGGTCGCCTTCTGTGTGAAAGCAACCACGTCCCGGAATTGATTACCGAATTCGACCCGGGTCGGGGAACTAGTAACATTGCGGGATATGTATCAGAGTCGCCAAGGAAGCGGAAAAGAGAATTAAGACGGCAACGCAACGGGCAAATCAACAAGACAAAAGTAAATATTGGAGTGGCCTTTCCAAGATGGAAAGAGCTCATGAGGAGCAACGATTTTAAAAAGAACGCCGACGTTGCCTGCTTTCTTCTCGACAGGTAATATTAATTCAGCCTATTTGTGTATATTGGAAGTTTTATTGTTGCTTGGCTAATTATATCATGGTGTGCTGTGCATAACACTAGAACGACGTCTAGGATAGTTTTCCTCGCGTCAATGATGAAGAAGTATTGCTTACCTTATAACATAAATCCGTGTTCTATGACGGATAACATGAGATTAATATTTTAATTGCATTATAATTTGTTTGCCTTATGCTAGTGATGTTGTACAATATACAGAATAACGATAGCACTGATAAAAGTTCCTTTACTAAGATTAGCTTGCATTCGTCTGGGAACCTGATAGCTGATATTAGCAATGAAATGGTAAAGAATAACGAAAACGTAAAACTATTATTCATTTTACATAGATTAATTTGATCATAGATCATTTGGCAAATTAAATAACTGCAAATTATAATAGTTTTCAAAAATTACCTCATCACTTGAGTTGAAGCAACAGTCACCGAAGAGGTCGAACTGGAAGCCATGACTAAATCGGCGTTAATAGGAGTTGAAACGAAATCGAAATAGAGAGGAACAGAAACTATTATTCTCTGGAGGGTCATATACCTTTTCACCACTAGATGGGGGAAAATATCACACAGTGTAGCTTTAACGATCTATCTCCCTGATGTCTGCCCTGAACTTCATGTACAGATGTATGATGATGCGGCTAATGCTGTGCTTTTCATTCATGGCAGAGATGTTAAGACAATAGCTACAAACCTTATAATGCACTAACCAACATTCAAAAATGTTTAAGTGAAACCTGTCTTTTTCTTAACACCAAAAATACCATTGTTATGATGTTCACAAAAAAAATAAATAAATAACAGCGATGTCAAATATCGTAAAATCTGACTGAAAGATGCACACCAAACAACTACCAAAAAAAGCAAGAAGTGGAGTTGGTAACGCAGTTTAAGTACCTTGGGGAAATACTAGATTCAAATCTTACGTTCAAAAAACATAAAAAAGGTAGCCAAAACTATAAAATATAATTTACAAAATTACAAACAAATTAGGTCAATTACAACCGAGGCTGCTAAATCATACATCCATTGTATGATTTTTAAGCACATTGAATACTGTTTTACAGTATGGTTGTTTGCTAGTGTCACTGCATTAAAATCCATTGAGCAATCTTTACAAAAAGGCAGTTAAAGAGTTAGTTCACACAAAAATGAAATGTATGTAATTAATGACTCCCGTAAGACCTCCGTTCATCTTCACACACAGTTTAAGATATTTTATATTTAGTCCGAGAGCGTATGCAAGTGTATGCACACTATACTGTCCATGTCCGGAAAGGGAATAAAAACATCATCACAGTAGTCCATATGAGACATCAGTGGGTTAATTACAGTCTCTTGAAGCATCCAAAATACATTTGGGTCCAAAAATAACAAAAACTACGACTTTATTCAGCATTGGCTTCTCTTCCACGTTTGTTTTCAAACCTCAAATAAAGATTCAAACGGTCATGAATCAGCATATTGATTCATGATTCGGATCTCCAGTGTCAGTGATTTCAGAATCATGAATCAATACGCTTTAAGCTCATTTACCATCTCCCCTTGAGTAAAACAATTGATTTTTACCTTTCTCCAGTTCATCCAGTCATTTTCTGAGTTTGCAGATTCCACGTATAGCTATAGATCATTGGATCGGATTAGACCATTAGCATCTCGCCCTCAAAGTGACTAAGATTTCCAGAATTTGTCCTATTTAAAAGTTGTCTCTTCTCAAGTTAGATTGTGCATTAAAACTAACGGAAAATGAAACGTGGCGATTTTCTAGGCTGATTTGACATGAAACTATTCTCCCATTCTGGCGTAATAATCAAGTAACTGTCACGGTTGGTAATTCCGCTGTCTCATTCTAGTCTTGTGTGTGTGTATGTGGTGCAAGTGTATGTTGTGTGGGTGTGTCTCGTTACGTTGTTTGTTCTGAGGGGTGTGGTCACTGGTTAGCCTGATCAGCGGCAGCTGTTCATGATCATCACAGCCTACTTTATGTCTTCTCTCCCTCTCCATGTTGTCAGATCGTTGTTTGAGTTCCCCGTGTCGCGTGCTTGTTCCATGTTCCTCGTGTTTCCTGTGTACCAGACTCTGGACTCTTCTATCGTCGATCTCACCAACTCACCACGGACTTACCCTCACTTTGCACACAGTCATCAGGATCCCATCTCAGTCCCTGCGTCACGATCTCCTGCTGTCTGTGTTCCCGCTCTACCGCTTCATCACAGAAGTATCTGTGCAACGATCTTCCATTACCTTACTAAGTATCTGTTCAATAAACATTGTCTTTTTGCATTGCAATTGCTTCCGTCCTGTTTATCATTACAGTAACATTGCTAACTTACTATGGGCAGTGATATGTGAAAATAGTCCCTGTAGAATGCAACGGGGACTACTTTCAGGTGCATTAAGATCTAACAAGTTTGGATTTAAAAAATATATGGGTTTGATGTGTGGAAAAAGCGCAGCAAAAAGCACACCTTAATAAATGCTGTCTGCAATACATACTGTAAGTCTATTTACAAATTAAACTATCTTTGCTTATTAAAGGGTTACTTCAGCGATTAGCATATGGCTTTGTATCAGTAGAAACCCTGGAGTATATTCAAATGATTGTGCTTTCCGCCCTCATATCTCCCTGAGACAAGAGATTTATGCATTTTATTTCTGGAAAAATTCCTCCTATGACGCAAACTGACGATATTTGCATCATAGGAGGAATGTTTGCCCAGAGGCTAAAGACTACAGCCAGCAGAGGGAGCCATTTCCACATCTTTTGAACCCGCGCATGGGGGATGGAGATCACACTCAGAGCTCAGCTCAGCTACAGCTCAAATTAATTTCTATGAAAGTTTAGCTTGCAAAGGCATGAACTGAAACGCGCCAGACTGAACTCGCGTTGTGAATGCAGGGTCCCCGCGGAGTCTTAAAAAGTATTACATTTCAGAATCAAAATATAAGGCCTTAAAAAGTCTTAAATTCGCGGAAGCATTGCGTTCTAGGTCTTAAATCATGTTAAACAGGTCTTAATTTTCCTACGTCCATGTAACGCTACCTCATTGAAACGCTCTCACGTCCCGCAGCACGCGCGCACGTGTGTGTGTGTGTGTTTGTTCCGTGGTGTTTGTAGTTCTTTCTTTCGCTAGACCAACTATTGTTCGCTCTATTACAACTACAAATTAGGCAAGCATGCCACGTGTATTGCAGCCAATCAGCTTTCGTGTTATTGGCACGAGTCTCTTTCTGATCGTACCTCACAGACGCATAAAACGGATTTTATTCTTCAGCTGAGTCTGACGGTTCTTGCAGTTCCGCGATCATGAACGCGAAGGCGAATCTTTCTCACCATCTTGCATAATGACCAAATAAAAGTATAATATACCCGATTGCACTAAATAGAGTTAATAACAGTGATGTAAACGCCGAACTCGGATGTCAGACTGTAACGTTATGTGTTTGCTGCCTGTCAGCGCTCGCGCGAGTGTATTGAATGTGTTATTTTTAGGCTCATTAGCCTAACGTTACTCTTGAACGATCAAATGTACACATTATGCGTCTATATCCTGATTTGAGTTAAAAAGTTTGGGAACTGTCAGTAAGTACTGGATCTGGGCATTAAAGCTCTCAAAGTGAAAGCAAACTAATATAGCTTAACAACAACACAAACGGGGAAAACAGCACTTACACTTAAAGGAACACTCCAACTGTTTTAGAAATCGGCCTTATTCTACTCTGCTACATTTAGATATGTGGGGAAATGCATTTTAAGCTAAGCTAGCGGCGACCCTGCCAAACTAAAACAATGCATGCACTGAGACAAATGCATTTGCCCACATATCTAAATGGGGTTTATCCAAAAGAAGTTGAATAAGCCCTATTTCTAAAAACAGTGGAGTGTTCCTCTTTGTATGCATCTTTATGTTGTATTTATTTGTCCTATTGTCATTTGTTTATAAGTATATACTTTATTACTGACCGATTACTTGATTATGTAATTACTTAATAACGTTTTACTTATATTAAGCAATTGCTTATTGCTCTGGTTGGTCATATTTCCCACCCCAAGCGATCGTGTTATTAAAGATAGATAGTGCACTACTGGAACAGCCTTTGTTTTTCTAATATGCCTACCAAACAAGATTCATGCATTTTGTTAGTTTTATTGCCATGTGTGATCATTGTGCATCTAACATAATAATATGGTTAATGTTGCATCCTAATTATGAAAAAATAAAAATGTATGAAAGTGCCCACCACAAAAAAAATAATATATATATATATATATATATATATATATATATATATATATATATATATATATATATATATATATATATATATATATATATTAGGGCTGGGTATCGATTCAGATGTTCAGATTCGATTCGATTTTGATTCACAAGTCCTCAAATCGATTCAATTTCGATTCTCAATTCGATTTTCGATTCAACTCAAATGAATATAGATTTAATACAAATACTATAGGTATTTATAAAAAAGAACAGTGAACATAAATGTGTAATTAAAAAGAAATGAAGAGCCAAAATCATGTATGTTAAACTTTTTATTTTAGGTACACCTGAGTACATTAAAACAGAACGCATCTCTATATTTCAAATCCATACAATTGTTAAATACAATTTTGATGCAACTTTATTTAAAAAAAAATTTATCTGAGAAGTATTTTATGGATGTTTTGATATATTTATTCTAAAACATAAAAAGCTAGGATATTGGATGTTTTTTTATAGCAATTTTCAGTACACGACAAGCTTTTCTTGCAATTTTGCTGCTCATGTGTGCAAATTTACTTTTCATACATGAGAAATGCGTTCATAATTTTTTTAGTCTATGGGTGAGTAGTTGTCGTGGTAACAGACAACAATACCTTAACTGACTTAAGTTGACTGTGGACTAACTATTATTAGAGGAAATCTGTTTATAACATAAGCTATTAGGGTTTGAATCATTATAATTTGAATATGTCTATAATGGCTAACGTACATGCTTAAGTGACTGCTCAAGTTTGATCCTAATGCAAGGCAAGCATTTGCGTGTATGTAATTATTTTTAGCAGTTGTGTGCTCGGCTGTGTGTGTGTTGTCACATCAAATGGCCCCGCAGATTTGTAGCATTACTACAGTATTTCACCTCAGCATTATAAAAGGCGACACCGCACCGGAAGCTGCCATTTAAACACTGAATGGATAAATGATGTGCGCCTCTCGCTCCTTTGGAAGATCACGCAAGGCAAATGGGTGACATCTAGTGGAGAAGACTAGTCATTAGATTTACGTTAAGCTTATGTTCAATGTTAGCGGAAATAAATATTTTAAAAAATCGATTCATGGCCTTTGAGAATTGATTCTGAATCGACCAGATTTTAAAAACCGATTAATCGAAAAATCGATTTTTTTTGCCCAGCCCTAATATATATATATGCTAATCCTGGTGGGATTGAGCTATGAATAATAAGTTCACTAATACTTTGTTCAATTTAAAATAAATTAAATAATATAAGTTTAAATAATTGAGTGATTCTGGATTTCTTATGCATGTTTTTTTTATTGCGCAATATAGGTCTTAAATTTGACTTGGTAAAACCTGCAGATACCCTGGAATGTATGCGGCGAGTGTAGTCGCGATTACCTCAGCTCTCATCACGAGAGCTCATCAGCTCATTTATCTCACTCCTGCAGTCAGTGCTCACGCGGCGACTCACTCATTATATTGAACACAGACGTTGAAAATTATTTATTTCAGTGCATTAAATATAATTTGGGAGGGTTTTAGCTTTTCATATGAGCTATTTCTAACACCAATGAATTAATTAAAAGTCAGGTTAATATCAGGTATTTCAAGAAAATAGATAAGCGACAAGACTTTTGTCAGGGACTGTACAGTTATGCGTTTTAGCATGGTGTGTTTACAGGGTGCCCACCCATGCGTCATGACAGCACAGTAGCTGGGTCGGCGTGCCAGCTGTTTACCTACCAATTAAAGAAGCTGCAATATGACTGTTGTGAGTGTGTATGTGGTTGTGAGTGTCACAACGTCTAAGTATAAGGTCAAAGTCAAATTTATTTCTATAGCACATTTACAGATGGCTGAGCCACACCAAAGTGCTTCACAATAAAGTGCTAAGTGCAATAAGCAAAGCAAGGCAAAGAAGAAAATAATAGTTATAATATATAAAATGAAAAGTGCGACAAGGCAATAAGTGCAGTAAGGTGAGTAATTTGTTTCTCCCTTGTAATTAACTTATGTTTTAAGTGAATATGTAATAAATGTCTATGTTTAGGGTCTTCTTTAAAGAGCATATTGCAGGTTAGAGACTCCAGTGAGTCAGTGTATAGAAAAATAATGTAGGACCTAGAATTTCTTTAAAATATACTTGTAAATACGCTAATAAGGCTTTTTGAGTCGTTTTTGTGAGAAAATTTTACTTCCGCATCTAAAAATGCGCAAACCGGAAGTGACATAACGAGAGGGAGTGCCGTGACTTTCAACCATAGGAAAACAATGGATCGCAATGGCAGTTCGGACGCTGAGGAAATTATAAATGTTTATTAATACTCATATGGCAGACCACAGCCATGCAATTATGACACACAATAAGGGACAGGCCAGGATTAGACAAAACAACAATCAGAAGAGAGGATTTGAGTTGTTGTGTGAGGAGAAACAGTGGAAAACAGAGCAGGTGAGAGAGTCGGCTCATAACATTATACACTAACACTGTGCTCAGATTACAATACTTCGCAGATAATTATGTATCAGGCAATCGCAAAGCTGCTATTGGTCATCTAGGAGTATTGATACCAATAACAGAAACTAATAATAAGTTCAGACTATCTGGCTTAAGTCACACTCGCCGTCCACATTAGACGTTAAAGCCGGGCGCGGGGTGTAACGTTACCCGGTGCTGTTTTTGTTGACATAACGTTACGAGCTCGCAGACGATGTTTTTTCCTCGCGTGGACATTGTGGATGCTCGTATGGTCATGGCTCGCAGCATGTGAGGAAAAACACGACTATTCCTCTCTCACGATATTTTTTAAACATACAAAATCAAAAAAATCGGGAGTCGGCTTGATTTTCACCAGCATGGCTGTCCACTATTGCCAAATCATGCACAACAATGTCACAGGCTAGATCTATGAGTATTATTATGCTATAGCTCAGTTGCTGCAACCATACAGTGCCTTTTTACACACACACACATATACATACGCACGTGCGCCCTCACTCCCTCTCTGGTTGTTTCTGTTGAAAAGGCTGCTGTTCTATGCTTTTCAACAGATCATTTGCACAAAAGTAATGTTTTCTATGTAAGCAGCAACATTGAGTCTCTAGTCTCTGTTTAACGCGAACGCTCGTGTGTAATGTGTTCGCCCGGATCGCCTCAGTTACGGTGCTCAGTTCACACGGTTTCTCCGAGCTGATAGTCTGACGGATCAGCGACCGGCCGTCACACTCCGCCGCGGCCGAGCCACAGACAGTATAACGTGTTATTGTGATCCTTTATTCACTCATTCTGTGTTATGGGTTTATTTTGTGCCAATTCACCGTCGATAGTGTGAGGATGTATGACGTTTTGAGTAAGTATTTGAGTGAACGATGTATATACATGGCTTGAATTTTTTAAAAGTGTGAGACTATGCATTTGTGTTTATGTAGCCTACATACTTTGTATTAATCAATGTTGAAATTGATTCATGTAAAATCAATAACCAAGAAGCATTGCGTGTGAGTATTTAATCATTTAATATTATCCTTTAACTACATGAGTATTGCAATGTTAAAGCAGCACTAGGTAACTTTTCAACCTTCATAATATATTTTTTAAGACTCTTGTGATGATAAATCGACTTACAATAGGTTGAATGACACGTCTGCCATAGCCTGATGGGGTCTGTATCGTTTTTAATCGTACTTTTAAACTTCGGGTTTCGGGTAGTAACCCGACAGAACCCGGTAGAACTACAAAATTCGACTGCTTTACGGCATATACGTCACTTCCACCAACACACACACTTCCTTACATTCGGACGTGCGAGCCCAATTTTGTTCGTCGGATAATATAGTCATGTCCGAAGCAGCAGAGACAAATAAGAAAGAAAAGGTTTTGTTGGAGGAAAGCAATAAGAGGAAACGAAAAAGTGATGGGATTAAAGGCAGCATATATCATATATGTATATATGATATGATATATATATAAACAATATATTGTGGACAAAGAAGTACAAACTGCAGCATTTGAACCTGGTGAGCAAACACAGTGGATGGAATGGTGGAACAAAACTAAAATCAGGGAGAAAAAGAAAGGTGGTGATAAGGTGACATTCACTGCACACTTAAGAGTAAAGGAGCAAATCCAATGAATCATTCAACACTTGTTGGAAAATTTCACAGCAGCACTAAAGAACAAGTTTGGCAAACATTATTTTAACATTGCACATCAATACTCAACCCTCAAAGCCCTGAAGGAAAATGTTCAAGAAAATGAGTTAATTCTCCATGTGGACTTTGCTGAAAATTATCAGTGCAAGTATTCTTTGGAAATACAGGCTGTACATTTTGGAGACTCTCATAAGCAAGTATCCCTACACACAGGAGTTGCTTATACGGTTGATGGTGCTCAATCCTTCTGTTCAGTCTCTGCTTCAATGCGACATGATGCCTGTATGGACACATTTGAGCCCGGTACTCTCTCACTTCAAAGAGCTCATCCCATCTCTGAACACACTGCACATGATAAGTGATGGACCAACGACGCAGTATCGTTCAAAGAAGAATTTCTTCTGTCTCAGCTCTGTTCCATTTCAGCTAGGATTTAAAAAGGTCACTTGGAATTTCCTAGAGGCAGGCCATGGAAAGGGTGCAGCTGATGGGGTTGGTGCAGCCTTAAAACGGAGGGCAGATGTTCTTGTTGCAGGTGGAACAGACGTTCCAGATGGGAGGATGTTCTTTGAGAAGCTGATTGAAGAGAAGTCAAAAATCAAGCTCTTCTACATCACTGAAAGTGAGATAGAAGAATATGACAGATCTATACCAGACCAGCTTGAAACTGTATGTGGTACAATGAAAATCCACCAGGTAAGCTTGAGCACACAGCACACAAGCAGTACAACAGTCCAAAGTGTTTTCGTTTGGTTTATATTTGTGTTGTGTGAAATTATGACTGTTGTGTTTTTGTTTGTAGATTTCAAACAATCAACTGGCGAATCCTAAGCTGTTTCTGCTCAGCTCCTGAAGATTGCCTCTGCTTTGCCCCTGAGTCTGTGGTCCTCAACAAAGCACAGAAAACCACTATAAAGCCATGCCAAGGGATGCTCAATACAACGCCTGAAATAACCATGTCTTTGGTGGGAGAATGGTGTGTGGTCTGTTACGATGGGGAGGCCTACCCAGGTGTTGTTCAGGATGTCGATGAAGAGTCTGTCCAGGTGAAAACAATGTCTATCATTGGAGTTAACCGTTTTTTTTGGCCTTTGAAAGACGACATCCTGTGGTACAGGCATGAAGATTTCCTGGGGCTCGTGCCAGAGCCAAAACCAGTCACCAAGAGGCATATGATGCTTGATGTCTCTGTCTGGAATAAAGTATCGTCCATGATGGATGAGAGGATGGAAGTTTGACGAGTTTTTGTCTTGTTTTGTGGAATATTTGGTATCAGTGACATGTTTGTGGTGTTTCATTTTTTTTAAGCAATTGTTGAACAAAAATTTTAAGTACGACACAATTCGTCTGTGTGTCAGATTAAATTCTAGTTGTTTGGGGTACGTAAATGACTAATGTGTTCAGCGTTTTACCTGTTCTTAACTGCCCTCCTGTTTCATGTTTTTATTTTATTTTTTTATTCAACATGCTATGAAATGATTACATCGTCTGTTTAGTCTATAATTATACTGAACCAATCCTGTTCACAAGGAACACAGTTCATGTTTGGTCTTCCATAATCAGATTAAACTATATTTTGATGTTTAAACAGATTACTAGCTGGTCTTTTTTGTTGTTGTTGTTGGTCTAAAGTCACTTAGGCTCTTAAATTACAATAGCTTATGATCAGTGATTTGTCATTACCGCAACAAACTGTCATTACCAGAACTGCAATGTCATCACCATCACCATACATATTTTTGACAATACATTGTGTATAAATTACAAAAACATCCTACAATTATATATGTCTGACAATGTTGGACAGTTTAAATGATCACTGTATTAAAAAGTTTTGATACATGGCATTCACTTAAAATAAACTTTTATTCCAAGCCAGGGTAGATTGATGAATCAGAAATGTAGATACTTAAATGACTATAATTCATCTTGCAGATAAAAATCAACAATCCCATTAGGTTCCATCTACACATGTAAATTATTACAAGCAAAAATAAAATTTTCAGATATTTCTATTTATTTTAAGTGAAAAATTGCGTGAAAATTGTCTAAATACAAGTTACTTTTTAGGTGTCTTATTTTAAGTGTATGAGATTTATTTTGAAAAGAAAAAAAAAAGTTTTTTGCAGTGTGTTTTTATTGGGCAGATGAAAAACTATGATTTTGTGGTGTAAAGCGTACTCACTACATTATAAAAATAATAAATCGGTCGCTTCTTTTTTTTTGGCTAGAATTCCAGAAGAGAGTTCTTCAGCTCCTTGTTGAAATCAAGGAGGCAATTCACATTGCTACCTCATCTGCTGGAAAAAGTTACGAAGTAAAGCCGGCAAACACTAAAGAAGAGCTCGTAACTTTAGAGAATAACCTGGAGGACGAAAATGAGGGAGCACAACTGGTAAGTTTTAACCCTCAGATGGTATTGGGGTCTGAGTATCAGGCTAGTGAAACATGGTTTCACAACTCTAATGTACATGGAGCTAATGTACAGTTTAAAGTACCCCGGAGGACAACAAGTGCTAAAAAAACAAAAGGGTTAAATAACTAATCTTGTAAAGTGCTGGCAAAGTTTCATTATGACAATTGGCTTGTTCACCTTGGTGAACACTACAAACTCCTCCACCTCATCATGTGCCTGCTTTGTGGAGGTTTGGATGCTACTGACCACTTTTTCTGGTTATATATTTTTAATTTCTCTTTGCTCCTTTTCAGAATAAACATCTGAAGAGGTTGGGAAGCGTTGATGCCGCAGACCATGTGAAGAAGTCAATGGCTGCGTAAGTAACTTTGTTCCTTTTTCGCATTAGTTTATAGTGTTCCTTTTTCGCATTAGTTTATAGTGATTATGTTCCCTGCAGAGTTCTTCCGATACTAGTATCGGAAATATTACCAATACCACAACAAATTCTGGCAGCAGTATCAGCGAGTACTTGAAAAATACTTGATCCGATACCATAATTCTTAAACAAGACCTAACGTTAGTTATGACGACCGCTAGCTTTGCCTAACCGCTGCACGGTTCTTCTTCGCTGCTCAGAATGCATTGTAAACACAGGAAGTTGTGCTGTGTTGCCTCAAGCAACCTCTGTTATAGCAGCGAAGAAGAAATGAAAATGCGTTAGCAGTATGTCCGCTGTTTAGCAGTATTTAAGGCTAGTAATTTGGTACTGAAATTTAAAAAATGTGATGATACCAGCGCTTATGTAGTATGTTACCAACTCCAGAGTATATTCGGTACCTGCAGCTGCGTTCAGTCGCTTCCGTGTTTATCTTAGCCCAGGTCTCCAGTCCGTGAATATTAAACTGCAAAATACTATTTAAATATTACTCCTGCATGTGCTGCGTCTCTGTGTGGATGTGGGGGCGCGGGCACGCGCGTGACGTGACGCTCACTGTCTTTGTATACACAAATCCGCTGCAAACTTTATGGGCGCCGCCATCTTGCCTGCCGCCATTACTGCGTGCCTGCGAAGTGCGTGACGGTGTGACACTTGCCGGTGTCCTCTAATGACATTTCAATGAAAGCGGAGCCTGCACATTAAATAAAATGTCTGGTGAAAGGGAACATTGGGTAGATGACGTCAGGCATTGGCCAAAACTTACAGATAAAGGTAATTTATTGACAACAGGATGTATTAATGTAAAAATGCATCTGCCAAATGTAATGTAATTAAGACAGCAATAAAACTGAACACTGTCATTGTGAGCTCTGTTGCTAATATTAGGGCTATATTTCCATGATCACGGAATTGTATTACACAAACACGTTTTAAGAACATGAAATAACAAACAGTTCTGCGGACTTATAAATGCTACACTTAGAGCAACGCGCAGCAGTAATGTAATGCATGACACGCTGTAAATGATAACGGATCAAACGAACGTAAAACCACTTAAAGACAGAAAATAATTAGAACATACGTGCCCATTACAAAGGGACTTTAAGTCATAATTACACAAATTTAACTTTGTAGTTTTCTCTATTGTTACTGACATGGTTAACCGATTAACCGTTAAAAATTGCGTAATCGGGGGAAACATTTTGCTCGGTTAAGTGGCGTCAATGACGTGCTTTGAATTTAGTTGTAATATATTTTTGCACCACTAGAGACCGCCAGAGCGCTCCCAAAAAATTGGAACTCCATCCGGAACTCATGCCCTGTAGTTTAGGTTCTGACGCTCATCGCATGCCAGATGATTCATAAAATAATCTTATACCTGTAGGAACAAGTATACTATTGCTACAACTGGTCGTGGCTATTTATTTGCAATTGTGAACAAATGCATGAGCACATCGGTAGGTCACGCAAGTTTGCGTGCTGATTCAATAAGGCCATATTTCTCGTAACTGATCGTTTCATATTTGTCTATTGTGACTTTAAGTGACGGCTACGGAGATTAAACCAGAAAGCCTACACTGCAAAAAGAGATGTGTTAAAAATGACACATGTTGTGCAGAATTGCTAACAAGATATTAAAGTGAGGTAAATGGTAAAACGTACTCGGTTACTTTCGTAACCTCGGTTCCCTGAGAGAGAGGAACGAGTATTACGTATGGGAAAAACTCCTTTTCTCGAGAATGTGAAGCAAAACTTTTAATAAAGGTATCTATGTAAAGCGCAGTGAGCTGCACGGCCATAGCCCAGCGCGAGGAGCGCTCTGATTGGCCGGGCTGCGGCAACTGCAGGAACCTATGGTGAGGCGGCTGAGAGGAACGAACCAATGGGGGGCGTTCCAGAAGCCCGCCGAAAAAGGTGCTTATATTTGCATACAGGAGGCTATATAAGACCCTAATTCGCCATAGGTGTCAGGTTTTAAGATCGACTGAAGCGATACCTGAGAAGCATAAACACGGCACGGAACGTAATACTCGTTCCTCTCTCTCAGGGAACCGAGGTTACGAAAGTAACCGAGTACGTTCCCTTTCGAGAGAGGTTCCTCGTATTACGTATGGGAACACAATGTAAAGCGCCGTGTGTGCTGACTGACCCAGTATACCCAAAGCACATGTTATAAACCCCCGAGACACCGACAGAGGCGGCTTATAAGGGGAATGAAGAACCGGAAGAGTCGGTTCGTTTGAACAGCTGATCGGACATAGTCGGATCTTATGATGAATGAATAGTGCTTAAGGACTAATGTGTACAGGCCAAAATGTAAGGCAATCTGTTTGCCAGGGTCAAGATAGAGCCTAGATGGAGAGAAGCCCTGCTTGTAGAGCTGGAACCTCCAACTTGTAGAATCTGATAAAAGTGGACGGAGAGGCCCAGCCTGCCGCCGCACAGATATCTTCCAAAGAAATGTCACACGACCAAGCCCAAGATGAGGCCATGCCTCTAGAGGAGTGGGCTTAAATGCCTGTAGGACAGGTTAGGTCCTGGACCTATATGCTAGTGGGACTGCATCCACTATCCAGTGTGAGAGACTGTTTCATGACAGCACAAACTTTAGTGCGGCCACCGAAGCACTGAAGAGCTGATCCGACTGCCTGAAGGGGGCGGAGCGCTCTAGATACAATCTCAATGCTCTGACTGGGCAGAATAGGTTTGCGTCTTATTCTTCTCTGAGACGCGGGTTAAGCAGTGCAAAGACCTGCATACTGAAGGGGTTGATAGCACTTTCAGCATAAAACCATGCCTCGGTTTGAGCACAACCTTGAAGTTGCTGGACCCAAACTCAAGACAGGAAGGGCTCACGGAGAGTGCAGGTAAGCCACCCACTCGGTTAACCGAGGCCACAGCCAGCAGAAAAACGGTTTTGAGTGATATGTGCTTCAAGCTCGTGTTCTGAAGTGGTTAGGAGGGGGAACCCTTCACGGCCTCCAAAACCATGGCGAGGTCCCAAATAGGGACCGAGGTAGGGGCAAGGCGGGCTGAATCTCCTGGCCCCTTTAAGAAAACACACAATAAGATCACTTTTCCCTAGTGAATGTGCCGCGATCGGAGCGTGGCTAGCTGCTATGGCGGAGACACACACCCCGAGTATGGAGGGGGGACGACCCGCATCCATTAGCTCTTGGAGAAAGCGAGCGGTTCCGCCAGTTCGCATGAGTGTGCGTCGATGTTTCGCGTAGCACATTGGTTAGAAAACCACTGACCACTTCAAAGCAGAGCTGCCAGATAGCAGGGGCTCTAGCTTCCGAAATAGTGTTCATAACTTGTCAGAGAGGTTCCCGGATACCGTTGATGGGCCATACGTGGAGGGCCCACAGCTCGGGATTGGGATGCCAGACCTTCCCTTTCATTGGCAGAATAGGCATGGGGCTGTGTCTGACAGCTGAAACAGTATGGAGAACCATGTGCGGTTCTTCCAAAGTGGGGCTATTAAAAAGCACAGGCTGCAGCTGGATCGCGATCGGAGGGAACATATAGAGGGAGTCTGGGCCAACATGGGCCAGGGCATCCCTGCATTTGCAGAAAAAAATATTGGGCAGCGTGTGCTGTGCGAGCTGAATTGTTTGCGGGTAAAGGGACCATCCCCCTGGGGACATGGGTCCTCTGGATAACATGTCCGGACCCTGATTCAGAATACCTGGCACGTAAGCCGCCCTTAGGGAGCTCAGATTGTGCTCTGCCCATAAAAGGAGATGCTTAGCCATGCACGGTTCTTATGCCGTAAGTCTTGAGTCTATGACAATGACTGTACTGATAAGCCTGCCCCTCGAAGGCGAATCTCAAGAATGGCCTGTAGTGGGGGTGGGGGGGTTATCGTAACGTGAAGTATGCGTTTTTCAGATCTATTGAGAAAACCCAATCCCCGGGGCGAATGTGCGCGAGGATTTGTTTCACCGTCAGCACCTTGAAACGAGCGTGTCATAAGTGCTTTGTTCAGATGCCTGGAAAATGGGCCTGAGACCGCCACCCATTTTCGGCATGAGGAATTAGCGACAGTAAAAACCTGACTCGCTAGCGTCGGGTGTACTGTTTTCGCCGCTCTCTACTTTAACAGTCTCAATGCCTCAGCGAGAAGCACGTGACTGACACTGCTTCTTACAGAGGGCTCGACCACGGCTTGAATCGCGGGGTCTGCGAGCAAAACTGTAGCGAGAACCTCGTTTTATATGTTCAACACTAGGGCTGGGATAAACGATTATTTTTTAAACGATTAATCTAGCGATTATTTTTTCGATGCATCGATTAATCTAACGATTAATTTTTCCTGTCCGATTCGGTTACGATTCGATTCGATTACCGATTATCTCCCCATTAATTGCCTAATAGCAATTTATACATGTTGATTTAATTATCTGAATGAAAAAA